>NC_135175.1:37159168-37189168 GCF_041146795.1 Maylandia zebra | reverse complement strand
TGTCGCGCTGAGCTAAAGGATCCTGTCTGTCCCGCAATATACGCTGAATTCTGAGGACTCTCCTTATCAATCTTGCACCTTCCGCAATGGGTGGCTCGCGTATACGGACAGGACATGGCTGCGACAGACTTCCCAAATCCACCTTCGCTTTTATAGCCGTGGTCTCTCATCTTGATTACATGAAGTAATTTACAATTACTACTCTAAAATATGAATTAAATCTGTAATAATCACATACATGTAATAGAATGTTAATAGTACATTTCCCTTTTTTAGGAAATGACCTGTATGTATCTGTGTGAAATCAATAAAAGGATCAAGTGCTGCATTATCTTTAGTTACATTGATAATATTTATTTATGGTGAAACAGTGGTGGAATATCGCTGTTGCTTTCGTATGAATGACGCGGACATACCTGCGTGGCCGCGATCTAATCCTGTTTACATAAAGTAAACCTGCTCCCCAGCAGGTTTACGCTTACGGCTCTGTTGCTATGACAGCAAGTCCCGGATGAGCTTCGGGGAACCGACTGATCCAGGATCACGCGAAATCGTCAACAATCTAATCCGGCTAACCTACTTAGCGAGGTACGAAGAACGGGCCCCAGCTGTCTGCTTGAGTTTATTCAGCTGTGTAAAAACTATAACTTTAATCTCAGCCAAACCGATTTACTCAGGAACAAATAAAATACTAAAAAAAAGCCAAACAATAACATTTTAAGTTATCTAAGTGACTCATATATCATGTTTAACCTGAGTAGCGAAAGACGGCGGTGGGTTTGAAAACGATTTGCCGGGAGTCCAGTGTTCTCACGGCTCTAGTTAGCCTAGCCCCCGGCTAGCTATCGAGCTAGTGGGTAACAGACGTCTCCGAAAACGTCGGAGCGCTTTTGAAAATATGTGGTGTCCTGATAAACTGAGCAGATATTTGAGGTTTACACAGCTACATTCTCGGCTGAAAATATGTTCAACGTTTATTTTGTGACCCAGAAAGAATAATAAGAGTAATATTAAAACTAGCTAGCTGCCGCCATTGTTGGAAACTGAGCTGGGCTGCGCTATGAATTCTGGGACACTGCTTCTTCTTCTTCGGGGTTTAACGGCAGCTGGCATCCTTGTACATGCAGTGCTGCCATCTTCTGTTTCAGTCCGTTATTACACTCTTAAATCCTGCTACTTATTCCTGCGTCTTTTGTGATCTTACAAAGCTTCAAACGACGCGTCGACTACGATTTAATAGTCGACTAATCGTAGCAACCCTATGTGTGGGTGTGACTTTCTCTGATACACAAGCAGCCTGATTTCCTCTGAAGGTAACCAGGTAACCACAGGTGAGTCAGGTGACTCCACCTGCCGATGAGTGTCACGCTGTCGCTCACACTCCGGCTCTGCCATCTCGGCCTCCGCCCACTGGTTGCCAGTCCTGAGTGAGCACCTCCGACTGGGGGCGGAGCTTGTCCACAGGTGAGGAAATTATTGACCAGCATGAATGGTTTCACGAATTACTGCTGAAAGCGTGGATGCACTTCCTGTCTCGAGCGCACGTGCAGGATGTGACCTCAGGTATGATCAGGTGATTAATTCAGTTCATTACTCAGGTTTTATTCACGTACAGGAAGTGAGGTCACTGAGCTGACCGTTTTCTGGGTCCATCCAAAGATTATTATTTTCACAAAGAAGCTTTTATTTTGAAAGGTGGTGTGTCTTGCTGTGAATCTTACCCACAAAGCTTTGCTTCTTGCTCTCCCACAGCGGAGCGGCTCGCACGCCGTTGGCCACCAGAGCGAAGAACGCCTTCTTCACCTGAAACAGCAGGGAGACAGACCGGACCGATAATCAGCGACGGTCTAATAACCAATAATCAGTCACTGATGGCCGTGTGGGCGTGTCTCTGCTCACACACACACTGATTAAAGTTTTCAGTGGCGACGGAGGCTGTGGCGTGCCGCCCCGGCGTCTCACCTGCAGCGTGGTGTCGAACACCACCAGCTTGGAGCTTGTGGGGATGATGTCGTAGCACTTGTGGCACTTCATGAAGCGCATGTAGATGTCTCTCTCCGACGCCTCGGACGCTGCAGAGACACAGATCTGAGGTCAGCACCTCTGTACACCCCAGATATCCACACCTGCAGTCTTACATCACTTCCTGCTGAGTCACAGAGAGAAAGTGACTTGCTCGCCCTTCAGATTATCATAACAGCATTAACAGAAAAAACCTCAGTGTGTGTGCGCCACACGACAGTAATCTCCATGAGCTGGTTGCCACGGTGATTTCAACACACTGATCAGCTGAGCTGGTCTCTAAAGCCGTCTGTTGCCCTGACAACAGAACAGCTGACGGCTGGTTGCCCTGCCAGCTGCAGGATGATGACGTCAGACGCTTTTAGCCTCTGGGTGAAACCCAAGGCTTTTGACTGGACGTCACCGGTTCACAGGTCCCTCTGCTGGAGGATGATTTTCAGTGTTACCTGAATGTTTCTGCCACGTTTAATCCCTCCTCATCTTTACATCATTACATGTAACTTATATCTTTAACAAGCTGCAGCTCTGTGAGCGTCTCCTCCTGCCAATCACGTCGGAGCGAGTCACGCTGCAGCCCAGTCGCCAGGGACGGGCCGCTCCAGCTGTTTGTAACATCTGTAAAAGGACGGCTGTCCTTCATCGATGCTGATCATCAGGCAGCACACAGACTCGTGACAGGCTGATACGGACAGCTCGCCTCAGCTCAGGGTCTTACCGGCATCATCGGGGTCCGGCTGCTCCGACATGGTGTCTGCAACCTCCACCTGCAGACAAGGACACGGCACAGGTGTTCAGCTGCCCGCCCATCTTTGCTCCGTGTGCAGGTTTACTGCCAACGTCACACCTGACACACACACACACACTGTGCAGAGAAACACTCCAATATTTATACTTCCAGGAGAAATTTCATGGTTCAAAGACGGCATGTTTCTGTGGCTGTTCAGTGTGAAGATCCACACAGTCCACTCAGAAAATGCCCACACAAGTAACACGCACTCCAACCCACTGTGACCCCTGATCATCGCCCACTCTGACCCTGATCATCACCCACTCTGACGCTGATTAACCATTTAATCAGTTTCACAAATTAACATTAAACTAGGGTTAAACTCCTTCTACTGCTGATACAACCCTTCGGGTAAAATCTGCCTCCTGCTGGTGGAAGTATGAGCTACAGTCTGCAGAGGGTGACTCCAGCCTGTACCTTTAACAGGGCAGCTGCTGATTGGATTGTTTTCTAACATGACGTCAATGCCCACCTGCATCTGCCAGGTGAATGCTACCTGCAGCAGCTGTGAGCGTGTTTAATGAAGGAGGGCAACTGGTGTGGGAGTGGGTGTGGGGGCCTGCGCTGTCACGGGGCATCTTCCGGTGAGCACGCGGTCACGCCTCCGTGTCATTAAGCGTGGTGTGGCGGGAGCCGATCGCCGGGGTCACGTGTCCCCGTCGCCGCGGTGGAGTGTCAGCGGCCCAGGTGTGACGGACATGAAACGGCGGCGCTTTCGCGTCAACACCGCTGATTCCTGAACGCGCTTCTGCTGCGGAGAAATCAGTGCTAACGACAGTGACGTTAGCGCGTACCCGACAGCCGCCGCTCATCAAACCGTCTGTCCTCCTCCTCCGCTCCGGTCCGCCTCGGGGTTCGTATCCGGGGATCAGCGGGACACTCACGGCTTCATCCCGTGTGCGCCCCGGAGAACCTGCTGTGCCGGTAAACGTCCGTCTTCAGTCGGCTTCAGGTTGAAACAGCAGCCGCGACCACCGGAGCCGCAGCCGCTAACAAGCTCGCGGAGCTAACAGGTGGCACTTCCGGTGCGACATTTCACAACAAAAGCATAGGAGAAAAAAAGCGCGTTTTTAGACTATATTAGTTTATTTTTTTGTTAACTTATAATAAATAATAATCAGAAAAAGAACCGAAAGTGAAAGACTGGAAACTTTCATTTATCTTACCAAAACGTTTCAGCACCGCCAGGATGTTTTTGGTTTTCTTTATAAAGCATTTTAGTTTTATAACTTAATTAAAATGGAACCAGCTCTGTTTTCTATAGTCACTGTTGTCCTGTACCTGAATTTTTCTGTTATAAATATATTTAATTTCAAACACAGATGACAAATGCAGAGCTCCAGCTTGTCCCATTAAAATTCACCTGTTTTTAAAACACCAGCTGGTTGAGTTTATTTTGAAAGTACAACTTCCTGTTCCTGCCTAATTATCTGTGTGAACTTGACGCGAACTTGCGTGCGCCTCAGCATCCCCGCGCTGGGTTGACGGAAACAGCCGATGAGAGCCGGAGATGACCGGAAACGGCCGATGAGAGCCGGAGCTCAGGGTTTTGGAGCGTTTCCTCTGGTTTTCTTTGATTTCTGATTAAACGTGTTTCGTTTTTAAAATAATAAATGTAAATAAATAAAAGGTGAGACACCATCCAGCAAACATAGAGGATCAATAAACGCTCCGCACTCACCAGCGTCCCAACAGGGGGAGCAGGAGGAGGAGATGCCACAGGAGGCGGGGCCGGTGGAGGCTTCTGACAGCAGGAGGAGGAGGAAAGGGAGGTGAAGGAGGCGGAGGAGAACGTAGAGACTCGCTGGCCGGTGTCGGGGGGCGAGGAGAAGGAGCGCAGCCTCCTGGTCTCCGGACGCCTCGGCTCCGTCAGGTACGTCTCCAGATGGAAAACACTCGCCTCCTCCTGACGAGAGACCGGAGGAGCAGAAGGGGGAGGAGGGGAGGACAGACTGTAGGCTGGAAGGAGAGGAAGGAGGATGAGGAGAAGTGAAAGGAGGAAAAATCAGAAAGAATTAATTATAAAGAAAAGAGGGAAGGAAGGAAGAAAGGAGGAGGCGAGAAAATGAAGACAGGAGGAGAAAAACAGGAAGTAGGAGGAGGAGATGAAGAAGAACAGAGAAGTAAGGAGAAGGAAATGAGAGGGGGGGGTGAAATGGGGGGAGAGAGGAGAAGGAGGAGCGGTCAGTGAGGCTTCAGGAGTAAGTGAGCAGACGTTGCCTCCTGCAGGAGGTTCAGGGTCACTGCATCATCTGTGACACACACAAAACCTCTGATTTTTAGAATCCGGATGTGCTGCCCCTCATGAGTGTCGCTGCTGATGGGACAACACGGAGTACAGGGACCTGACCGAGCAGGAGGACCTGACCGAGCAGGAGGACCCGCCTCCAGACCGAGCAGGAGGACCCGCCTCCAGCTCTGTACATGTCTCAGTACCTGCTGTTCCTACTGCACTGCACCAACATACTTACACGTTTCTATGTGATTATACTGCTCGTACTGTGTGTACTGTGTGGTTGTTGAGTGTAACATTTATCGCTGGCCTGTGCGTCTGCTGCTGTAACATGTGTTTGCATCTCTGAGCTTATCTTTTAAAAGGGGGCGGGGCTTCTTACGGGCAGGACAAATGACGCGGAGAGCGAGCGATGAAGAGCAGAGTGCCCTTCGTCACCCAGACGCCCCGCCTCTTATCTGCCCGCCTGCTGCTGGCAGGTCACGTCTGTTTGTGCACAGAAAGATGTGAACGTGCCGGCAACAAAAGCAGAGAACATTCAGTGCTCTGTGTGTGTGTGTGTGTGTGTGTGTGTGTGTGTGTGTGTGTGTGTGTGTGTGTGTGTGTGTGTTTAATAATGTAGGTTAGCTTGTACTTCCCACACACACAGCAATCTGCTCTAATAGGAAACTCTACACAGTGCTGGGGGGAACACAAAGTGACGGCACTTTAACAGATTAGAGAGAGGACCACACATGCGCACACATGCACGCACACACACACACAGACACACACACAGACACACACACACAGTCAGGGCTCAAACTGTCTGAATTAAGGAGGACCAAACGTTTCTGAGAGAGCGCTGTGAACGTGTGAGTCCTTTCAGGCCCAGATCACTGCAGACTACACGTCCCACAATGCACTGCTGGACATTTAGGGTCACGTTCTAACCACAGACAGTATCAAAGATGTTCGCGGTGCCGCAGTCACACTCTGGGTCAGAGTCTGACCTCTGACCCCAGTAACCACAGGGCTGGATGGAAGCTGAGGAAGTGGTGGAGTTAGGTGGCTTCACGCTGCTCCTCCTGCTCTGACCTCATCACATCTGCTGCCAGTCTCCACCTGCTTCATCTCCAGCACCTCCACCTGTGTGTCCACAGGCTGCTGCTCCTCCCTCCGCCGCCTGCTCTGTGACTCACACTGTACTGTATCTGTAAGTGCGTGCTGGACCAATAAAGTTGTAATGATTGTTCTGTGTGTGTGGGCGTGTCCACGCTGCTGTGAGGTCATGGCGACACTATCAGCTGATCACACAAACACTGATTACAGGCTCAGTTCTGCTGAAAAGATCTACGGCGCCGTGACGCACGCTGAGGCGGACCGCAGCGGCATGACAGGGTGACATTTGTGTTGCAGCCTTTCTTAGTTCCCAGGCACCCAGATCTCTCTCTCACCCACACACACACACACACGCGCGCACACACACACACACACACACACACACGCACACACACACACACGCACACACACACACACACACACACACGCGCACACACACACACACACGCACACACACACACACGCACACGCGCACGCACACACACACACACATGCACACACACACACACACACACACACACACACACAGGTGAACAGAGGCCCTGAGCAGAGCTGATGTGAGGACCGGCTAACCTGGCGCTCACCTGAGCTCATGAACATGCTCAGACTCCAGTTTGTGCATGTAAATGGAGAGTCCTCTTCACACACTGAGGTTAATTATGGAGTTCCACAGGGTTCAGTGCTAGGACCAATTCTGTTTACATTATACATGCTTCCCCCTAGGCAGCATCATTAGAAGACATAGTATACATTTACACTGCTATGCAGATGACACCCAGCTCTATCTGTCCATGAAGCCAGATAACACACACCAATGAGTTAAACTGCAGGAATGTCTTAAAGACATAAAGACCTGGATGGCCGCTAACTTTCTGCTTCTTAATTCAGATCAAACTGAGGTTGTTGTACTCGGCCCTGAAAAGCTTAGAAATATGGTATCTAACCAGATCCTTACTCTGGATGGCATTACCTTGGCCTCCAGTAACGCTGTGAGGAACCTTGGAGTCATTTTTGACCAGGACATGTCCTTCAACGCACATATTAAACAAATATGTAAGACTGCTTTCTTCCATTTGTGCAACATCTCTAAAGTTAGAAATATCCTGAATCAAACGTGTGAACTGTTTTCCTCGGGCTCCGGACACTTCCTGCTCTACGTGACCTTCTGTACTAAACTCTGTGATCACGTTTACAGATACATTTTTTTCTCGTCCCGCGTGAGGACACAGCTCAGTCTACAGCTCAGTCTACAGCCTTTAAGACCGTTAACTCTGATTGATCCCACACAGACCTGATCTAACGAGCCCGTCTCGCCTCCTCCTGCAGCTCTGGACTGATCGGCAGACGCCGTGTTGGCCGAGACCAGAGCGCCTGAGAGCTGCACCTGCACACACACCTGAGACCACCAGGGACCCTGCAGCAGTGAGGCTGTGGGTCCCTGCAACAGGAGGAGGTGCAGAGCTGCAGCAGGAGGTGCCCTCGTGGGGAGGCGGGTCGATAAACCACCGTGCAGTGTTCTGCTTACTGTAGTCGAGCGGCCCGACGGGGTCCGACCGGCCCCTGGTCATATGACACTCCTCCTCCTCGCTGCAGGAGGCGCGGCGGCCTGTCCTCCTCTGCAGCAGCTCCCGCCTCCTCCTGCCGGACAGAGGAAGCAGCTGCACGTGCAGCACGCCGCAGGGCTCTGACCGCCGCCTCAGCTTCGTCCCGTCCGCCTGGCCTGCCGCTCGGTCCTCCGCCATTAACCATGACGTGGACTTCCTCCTCTCTCTCCCTCTGCCCGGCTCCGCCCTCCTCCTGTCTCTCCTGACCTCCTCCTCCTCCACGCTGGGCTCATACGTCCTGCGCTCTCTCCGTGCGCCGCTCTTCTTCTTCTCCTCTGTTTGGTCCTCCTCCGTCGCTCCACACGGTTCAGACTTCCTCCTCATCATCCGTCCGTACGTCAGTCTGTCCCTGTTCTCTTTCTTCGTCTCCTCCCCCTCGTCTTCCTCCTCCTCGTTTCCTCCTGCGTACGGCTCGCTCCTCCTCCTCCCTGTCCATCGCTCCTTCTCCTTCCACTTCCTCAGCACCAGGCTGCTCAGACGCCTCATCGCCATCAAAAACACTCAAAGCTAAATCAAACGTCTCCTTCAAAGCGGCGACGGTTATAAACAGTTAATAACCAAATGAGTAAAACACTGTAAGTAAAGTCTGGATTTCATTCACTGGTTTAAAAATACAAATTCATCTTTGCTCCTCGAGTGGAAACAGGAAACACTCAAACAGCATAAACCACATCAAACCTGCAGAGTGTGTTTCACTAGAACTGCACAAACTGAGCTCAGGTCAAAAGTCAGGAGCTGTCAGCCAATCCTGAGGCTCTGAAGACAATAGCTGCGTTCTGATTGGCTGCTGCAGGGTCCGTCAGTTTTAAGTTTTCAGTGTTTTTCTTACAGAGTTCAGTTTAAAGCCTGAAGGACGGCAGAGGAGGAGAAAGTGCTGTCGTCAAAGTCCAGGCAGGAAGTTCAAGTCCGCAAAAAGTCCCGACGTCCTGTTGAGTCACACAGAGACGGGGAGACGGACAGGTGAACGGACGTGTTCGTCCTGCAGAGTCCTCAGACTGTTTGAGCCCCGCAGAGTATCAGAGCTCACTCTGTGTGTGTGGTAGCCATGCCTCCCTCTGCTGCCTGCACTGAAAAACACTGTGGAGCTACAGTCAGACTGAGCCTCTCTGAGGGAGGAGGAGCAGGAGGGGAGGAGGGGAGGAGGAGGAAGGGGGTGGAGTCTCGCTCTGTGCTCTGACTGAAGCTAACGCGCTGTGAGGTCACAAACATGCATCAAAGTCTGTGATAAACTGGGTCATCACTGTGAGCGTCACCGCCACAGAGGGACCGTTTGACATACGGGGACGTGAGCGGCGGCTGAGGTCGCTGGACTCGGACGCCTCCACACTCACAGATTTCACCTGTGGGATCATCAGTGTGATGATGTCATGATGATGTCATCCCATCATGGACCGAAGCCTCTGAGGAACACTTCCGGCAGCTTCCGCCACGCTACAAACAGGTGTACCTAATAAAGTGTCTTGTTTCTTACTGACGCTCATCAGGAAAGACAAACCTGAGATCTGATTGGTGAGGAGATAACAACATGACATGAGCGAGCGGCAGTGAGACCGTAACGAGCGTTCGTGGTGTGTATCTGACTCCCTGGTGATGTCACAGGTCTGAGGCTTCGAACACGGCTGTGAAGCTGCTGCGGTGTGAAATCAGGCCATGATGATGTAACGTGTATTATTTCCACAGTAAGTCCTCAGAGCGCTCCGACGTCGGTGACGTCCACGCTTCCTGCAGTGTGGGAAAAAGGCCGTGAGTTCATGCTGCAGGTGGTCACAGCGTGAGACGGGAACAAAGGCGCTCTCTGCTCCGCCCAGCCCGAGGCGCCGCACTGCGGTTTTGAAGGATCACAGTTACAGGATCATGAGGCGGATACAGCGGCAGCTTTCTAATATCAGGTCACTGTTTACTTACACAGCAGCGGGGCGCCGGCACCAGCACGGATCAGCTGTCACAGCCTCGCTGGGTCATTCTGAACCGCAGACTCTGAGAGGCTCAGGCTCCGCCCCCAGCAGGACCTCCCACAGCTGGGCTCGCAGAGATACCAACCCTGCTCCGGGCAAAACTCAGCGTGACCCCAGAAGTCACAGACACTGGAAGCTAGCGACACAAAGTGGGCGGGTCCTGAGGTAATGTTTTCTGAATTCTGAGGCCAATGAGAGTACTGGTAAATACGAGCGTTACTGAGGCAACGCTCCGTGTGTGGACGCTGTGTGTCATGCCAGCGTGATGAAGACATCAGCTTCAGCTAGCAGGCTAACCAGCCCCATGTTGGCTGTTACCATAGAAACTAAAGGTCAGTCATTCAACTTTAACCCACCAACAGCGTAGACAGACACGCTCAGACCTCCCTATGCTCCACCCACCCCCTTCATCTCCTAGGACACCCGGGTCTCCTCCTGTAACAAGCATCCATCCAGTTGTTCACCGAGAGGAAGTCTGCAGGAAAAAGACCTCTGAACTACCAAAATAAAAGCTTTTTTAAAGCTAAACCAAGAAAGAAGCCTGTCAATCACAGAGTAACCCTGCCCAGAATCATCGCATGATTGTTTTCCTTCTATTGAGAACAAAGTTAAACTTCATTCAATCAGCGCGAGACCACCAGCTCTGACATCATTGACCAATCAGAGTCACACCCTGCTGGACGTTAGAGAGGCTGCAGGTTTGAGGCTTATGAGCCCTGCAGTGGGGACTAAGTGTGAGTGCACCCTCACATTATGGGCTTTTTTGCAGAATGTTTTAGAGGATTGTAGGGTTACGTCACAGTTCCAGGTTAGAGTCCACCGCAGTCCTCTGCAGCACGAGCACGTGTGAGAGCGAGCCCGAGCTGCCAAACGCTCCGACTGAAGAGACGCCAAGCCCTGCTCCGGAAATTCACCCGGGAGGGGCGGCGAGGGGCAGAGGGAGTGTGTGTGTGAGGGCCTGTGTTAATAACAGCAGCTGCTAAGCTGATTTATTCCCTCTAATAGAGTCTGAATTGACTTTTAATATCCGGAGCATTGATTGCATTCAGGCTGCTCACACTCACAGCAGCCGGCGGAAGTGATCCAGCGATAAACGCGAAGTCTGAGGTCTGAGTCTGAGGTCTGAGTCTGAGGTCTGACTCTAAAGTCTGAGTCTGTAGTCTAAGGAGCTTGGAAAGAAAAGCGTTTGGACTTCTTTAAGTGGCTTGAAGACGTTTCACCTCTCATCCGAGAAGCTTCTTCAGTTCTGAAGCTCCTTAGACTACAATGACCTGGATGACTGGGAACCTTCACAGACATCTGAAGTCTGAGTCTGAGGTCTGAGGTCTGAGTCTGAGGTCTGAGTCTGAGGTCTGAGTCTGAGGTCTGAGTCTGAAGTCTAAGTCTGAGGTCTGAGGTCTGAGGTCTGAGTCTGAGGTCTGAGGTCTGAGTCTGAAGTCTGAAGTCTGAGGGCCAAGTCTGAGGTCTGAGTCTGAAGTCTGAGGTCTGAGGTCTGAGGTCTGAGTCTTACTCTGAGGTCCGAGGTCTGAGGTCTGAGTCTGAGGCTGAAGTCTGAGTCTGAGTCTGACTCTGAGGTCCGAGTCTGACTCTGAGGTCCGAGTCTGAGGTCTGAGTCTGAGGTATGAAGTCTGAGGTCTGAGGTCTGAGTCTGAAGTCTGAGGTCTGAGTCTGAAGTCTGAGTCTGAGGTCTTGAGTCTGAAGTCTGAAGTCTGAAGTCTGAGGTCTGAGTCTGAGGTCTGAGTCTGAAGTCTGAGGTCTGAGGTCTGAGTCTGACTCTGAGGTCTGAGGTCTGAGGTCTTGAGTCTGAAGTCTGAAGTCTGAGTCTGAGGTCTGAGGTCTGAGTCTGAGGTCTGAGGTCTGAGGTCTGAGTCTGAAGTCTGAGGGCCAAGTCTGAGGTCTGAGTCTGAAGTCTGAGGTCTGAGTCTTACTCTGAGGTCTGACTCTGACTCTGACTCTGAGGTCCGAGGTCTGACTCTGAGATCTGAGTCTGACTCTGACTCTGAGGTCTGAGGTCTGAGGTCCGAGGTCTGAAGTCTGAAGTCTGAAGTCTGAGGTCTGAGTCTGAAGTCCGAGTCTGACTCTGAGGTCAGAGTCTGAGGTCTGAGTCTGAGGTATGAAGTCTGAGGTCTGAGGTCTGAGTCTGAAGTCTGAGGTCTGAGTCTGAAGTCTGAGTCTGAGGTCTGAGTCTGAGGTCTGAGGTCTGAGGTCTGAGTCTGAGGTCTGAGTCTGAAGACTGAGGTCTGAGTCTGAGGTCTTGAGTCTGAAGTCTGAAGTCTGAAGTCTGAGGTCTGAGTCTGAGGTCTGAGGTCTGAGTCTGAGGTCTGAGTCTGAAGTCTGAGGTCTGAGTCTGAGGTCTGAGTCTGAAGTCTGAGGTCTGAGTCTGACTCTGAGGTCTGAGTCTGAGGTCTGAGGTCTTGAGTCTGAAGTCTGAGTCTGAGGTCTGAGGTCTGAGTCTGAGGTCTGAGTCTGAAGTCTGAGGTCTGAGTCTTACTCTGAGGTCTGACTCTGACTCTGAGGTCCGAGGTCTGACTCTGAGGTCTGAGTCTGACTCTGACTCTGAGGTCTGAGGTCCGAGGTCTGAAGTCTGAAGTCTGAAGTCTGAGGTCTGAGTCTGAAGTCCGAGTCTGACTCTGAGGTCCGAGTCTGAGGTCTGAGTCTGAGGTATGAAGTCTGAGGTCTGAGGTCTGAGTCTGAAGTCTGAGGTCTGAGTCTGAAGTCTGAGTCTGAGGTCTGAGTCTGAGGTCTGAGGTCTGAGTCTGAAGTCTGAGTCTGAGGTCTGAGTCTGAGGTCTGAGTCTGAAGACTGAGGTCTGAGTCTGACTCTGAGGTCTGAGTCTGAGGTCTGAGTCTGAGGTCTGAAGTCTGAGTCTGAAGTCTGAGTCTGAGGTCTGAGTCTGACTCTGAGGTCTGAGGTCTGAGTCTGAAGTCTGAGGTCTGAGTCTGAAGTCTGAGTCTGAGGTCTGAGGTCTGAGTCTGAGGTCTGAGTCTGAAGACTGAGGTCTGAGTCTGAGGTCTTGAGTCTGAAGTCTGAAGTCTGAGGTCTGAGTCTGAGGTCTGAGGTCTGAGGTCTGAGTCTGAGGTCTGAGTCTGAAGTCTGAAGTCTGAGGTCTGAGTCTGAGGTCTGAGTCTGAAGTCTGAGGTCTGAGTCTGACTCTGAGGTCTGAGTCTGAGGTCTGAGTCTGAGGTCTGAAGTCTGAGGTCTGAGGTCCGAGTCTGACTCAGAGACAGCTTCAGCTCCTGTCTGTGACTCCAGGCGATGGATACATGGAGATAATGAAGTCTCTGGCCCCAGTGTCCACCTTTAGCTTTACTCTGTGCTGATTTCTATGTTAGCGTTCCTCTTAGCTCACCTGATCACTGAAACACTTGAGTCAGGAGAAGATTGACAGTTTGAAAGCAGCAAGTGAGGAAGAGGAGGAGGTCCTGATCTGCTGAGTCATTTACCTGAAACTTTAAAATCTCAGGTGTGTTCTTACAGCCTACCTTTGAACATTATTACATCTGGGCGGAGAATCGGCTTTGCTGTTTGTTCTCTTGGCTCAATTACACGACCACTAGATGGTGCGAAAGGTGCACAGAGACAGGACACACTCCAGGTTCTGTGTGTGTGCAGGTGAATGCATGCGTTTCCACAAACACTAAAACACTCCTGCGTCAGGCTCTACTGTTACACTATACAATAACACACTCACACACTGTACTTCTGGCCTTGTCTCTCTTGTTGCGGCTGAACAGTTTGATGCTGACGGGGGAGGATGAGGGTTGATGGTTTGAATCCCTGGAGGCAGACCTGAAGATCCCACTGAAACTTAGCCTGACACACACACACAGTGCAGTGTGAGTCTCTTTAAAGATAAATCTCCGAGTGTCACTTTTCATGTTTGTGTGTGTGTTCAGGTGTGTTTATTTACCTGCGTGGGGATCTGGGCGGTGAGTCCAGCTGCGGGGGTCCGGGCTGGTAGGGGAAGATGGTTTTAGGAGAGCTGGGGCTGGTCTTGGAGCTGGAGGTCCTGGCGGGGGCGGAGCGTGGGCTGGAGGGTCGGCTGAAGGGAGACCGATGGAAGAAGCTCCTGGTGGGGCTGGCAGAGTGGCACACGGGCTCCCCCTGCTGGATGGGAGGAAGCCATGATGGTAAACCTTCCTAACTGGATCTGTTCTGCTGTGGAACAGCTGGAGAACAGCTGTGTGACGTCAGCACACAGCTGGACATGCTGCTCCTCAGGGTTCCCTGCTAGGACCAGTTCTGTTTACATCATACATTCAGGTCCATTTATATTTGGACACGGACACAAGTTTGGTTTTTTTACCCGTTCACTGAAACATATTCCAGCTGTAGTTATGTAATGGACACAACGTGACAACGTGCAGACTCAGCGTGCAGTCGAGGTGGCCACATTCAGACTGGATGAGGGTTTAGGAGTGTCAGCGCTTTAACATGTGCCAGCCTCTTTTTAAAGGGACCAAAGTGTTAGTCCAATAATCACGTGACTGATTGAGCGATCGCCTTCCTTTACACAACAACTCAAAGCTTCCACTGCGCCTTTCCCACCTGTGCGTAGCCATGCCTCCCCCCAGGACACTTGTGCAGCAGGTTATATACATCCTACACACAGTCATTGGACCATTGACTCCAAGACTATTCACGAGCATCTTTATGTCTTTAAGCAGATTAAAGGTCCGCAGTGGATCTGAGGTGTGGCGCTGGTGTTTGGAAGGTTTGGCTGTGACAACATGAGGTCAAAGGTCTCCATGCAGGTGAAACAATCCATCCTGGCTACAATATTAGGAGTGACAAAATCTACAGTTTGGTGCTGAGAGGAAAGAAAGCACTGGACTGACTCAGGCCCGGGCTCGGTACGCTGCACACGAATGTGATTCCCTCTACTCTGAAATCAAATCGGGGTCAGGTTAAATTAAACATGGCGTTACCTTACTGCCGCCGTCCCTCTCGGCTCGGCCCGGGTCTCCGTCCAGGAAGGGCATGGTGAAGACGCTCAGGTCCTGCAGCAACACAGAGACGATAACGCTGAACTGCTGAACTGCAGAGCGAAGCGGAAACTCAGACGCCTGGCATGCTGAGGACCAGCCTCCTCTCCTGTTGCATCATGGGACAGTTTGGGAGGTAAACATGAGGGCGACGAGGGAGCAGGCTGAAATTATCAGCAAACATCTGCTGAGCCGGTTGAAGCATAAACTCTGGTTTCAGCTGGTCTGAGAGTCTGAGATCAAACTCCGCCTCCATCTGCGTCTCCCAACTTTAAACTCGTCCTGCAGGTTACAGCGTCATCGAATCCACGAGCAGGAAGTCATAGAGGGCGACACACCGCGAGCAGCAACACCCGCACAGGCGGATGCGGCTTCACCTTCCTCTGAGCAAAATTGTTCACCACTACACTCTTCCCGAGGGGAGCTCAGAGCTCAGAGGTCACCACGAGGAGGGCATCCTGCAAGGCGGCGATCAGGGTTCACTCGCCCCTCTTCCTCCAGCACACTGCCTTTCTCACCAGCCTGTCTCACTGGTTGCCATTGGAAACGGATGGCTGGGATGTAGACCAACTGTGTCATCCACACACACACACACACAGTCGTGTTTTCATATCTTTGTGGGGACATCTAATAGACATAATGCTTCCCCTAGCGTGTGTGTGTGTGTGTGTGTGTGTGTGTGTGTGTGTGTGTGTGTGTGTGTTTAGTGGTTCCAGAGGTGGACGAGAGTCGAGTTGACCCGTGACCCTCAGTGAACTCCAGGTCAATCTGTCCTCTGGGGATCAGGCTAATTGTTGGACAACAGATTAAATCAGCCAGTGTTTGGCTGCCCCGGGGTGGTGACGGAGGCGGTCTGTGATGCAGTTCGGAGTCAGCCACGGACGTTAGTGTGGACCATGAGACCAGAGGAGACGAGCAGGAACACTCCTCAAACACTCCCATCCACCGGGCCTCACCCGCCTCTCACCCGCCCACCACCACCATCACTCAGTGTGGCTTCATCTCAAACCTGCAGGGACTCAAGCCTGTCCTCAGCGTGTTCACATGAAGTCCTGCATGGACGAGCGTCCTCCAACCAGAACAGCTGCTGACTGCCGGTCACTGCGGCTCTGTGTGTGCATGCGTGTGTGTGTGTGTGTGTGTGTGTGCGTGCGTGTGTGTGCCCGTGCTTCTTGCCTCGTCATCATCTCTGTGGGATCAGACGGAGCGATGCTGACTCGACTGTTTTAAGTTTCTGTCTGATTTCACACAAGGCTGCACCTGTTAGCCCCGCCCACCTCCTCACACACTGGTCTGATGAGGGACCTAAGCCCCTCCCCTGGTCTCCGAGCAACATTTGCTGTACCTCTGTTGGCGATGTTATGATATGAGACACACACACACACACACACACACACACTTACAGGCATGTGGAGCCTCAGCGGTCTCCTCCTCTTCCTCCTGTCGCTCCTCTCCTCCTCCTCCTCCCTCCTCTCAGCCGTGCTCCCCATCTGCAGCAGAATATCCGCTCAGACAATTATCAGCTTATCTCCACCCAGCACAGCACGGCCTCCAACTACTGCTGTGGTATTTAAGTACTGCTTTGACACTGCTATAGTACTACAGTACTGCTGTGGTACTGCAGTAGTACTGCAGTAGTACTTACACTGACCTCCTGTAGTACTGCAGTAGTACTCCTGCTGCTGGATGGAGTCCAGGTGGGCGCTGCTGGCTCACCTGTGTACTCTCAGCGTGTACTCTGTCGTAGTACTGCAGTAGCGGTGCTGTCCGCGTGCTGCCAGGTCCTCTGACCTCCTCCGGGGCTCGGCGCGGAGCAAGCCGGGGCTCGGTGCGTGGATCGCGGCTGTGCAGCTGCCGCGCGCCGGGGCGTGGAGCGGAGGCTCCATGAGGCGGCAGCGGGCACGATTACGCAGCGCGTGCTCCGGCTCGGATGAGAGACGAAGTACTGTTACTATGACTACTAAGAGCGCTCGTACAACGTCACGACGCAGACGCAAGCTGTGTCCCAGCGACCGCACGCTTTTTTAAAAAAATTTTTTAAAATAAACTTTATTTAACAAACAATGAGTATACAACATACGAACAGATGAAGTATACAAAACAACAGAACATGAACACACAAAGCCAGGGGTAAAAGAAAAAGGTAACAATTATAAGAATACACGCAAAAATTCACATACATAAATTGTTTTGAGCCTTTTTGTTGGTGCAGTCTGATATTGATTGTATGTACATTTTCACATCCTTAAAATAATGACAGAAATATGGTGTTTTGTTAGTAAACTTACATTTATGGATAAAAAATTCAGCTAAAAGTATTAAGAAATTTATCATAAAAAAACATTTCTCATACTTCTTGGGGAACTTAAAGAAACAGAATAAAACATTTTCCCATCGTAAAGAAAACTCCCTTAAAATATGGACAATAACAAAGCTGCTAAATTCCTTCCAGAATCTCTGTGTAAAAGAACAGTACCAAAAAAGATGTGTCACCGTTTCTGGATGATCCCCACAGAAAGTACAATTAGTATTTATGTCCCTTTTAAATTTGACCATGTAGTGACTGGCTGGATAACATTTATGTAGAATTTTAAAAGAGACTTCTTTCACCTTATTTACAATCAAATATTTATGGGGGACCATCCAGACTGTCTTCCACTTCATATCTGGAACAAATCGGTTCCAATAAGATGTTATATATGGGAGAGAGACGATATCTTCTTGGAATAAACTACGTATTCTCTTATTGCTGTTACCAAGTTCCTGTGAAAAGCAGATTTTTCCTATTGGTGACTCAGCTGGATCAGGGAGCGTGACTGAGGTAGAGATCGAGCTGTCAGTGTTTTTATATAACATTAAAGTCCCTGAGGGTATGGCACCAAGCACCATTGAGAATTCCTGAACACTGATTGGAAAATTATATAGTGCAATAAAGTCGTTGTAAATAAGTAGTTGTCCCTCTTTACTAACCAGCTGAGCCACCAATAGGATCCCATTCTGGATCCAAGTTTCCAGGAAAAGTGATTTATTTTTCTATAAAATATCTCTGTTGTTCCAGATGAGGTATTTGTGAGGTGAGAAGTTGTGTTTATAAATGAGGGTCCACGCTAAGAGGACCTGCTTATGGAAGGATGAAAGCTTTACAGGGAGTTTCTCAACATTGTAATTACAATTTAAAATAAAAGTAAAGCCACCAAAACGAGAGAAAATATGATATGGTATAAAGTTCCAGATAGAGGTAGGGGTTTTTAAGAAAATGTTTAGCCCAATTAATTTTGAAAGTGTTGTTTAAAGTAGAAAAGTCTAAGACGTTAAGCCCACCTGATTCGTACTTATTCATCACAACAGTTTTTCTAATATATTGCGTACGGTTTTTCCATATAAAATTAAAGAGCATACGGTCAATATCTTTACTAATTTTCTTATCCAGATGTAAGGAGAGAGCAGCATATGTTCATCGGGATATCCCTTCAGCTTTAGTAAGTAACATGTCTGTGAAGGTTCTCAGTCATCCAGGTCATCGTAGTCAAAGGGTAAGTAACACTCTACCTTTCAAAGACAAGTCCCTTTGCAGCCACTGGTTGAACTTTTTTAGGGTTCTCTATATAATTGGAGTGAAATTTGAAGAGCACCTTGCAGGAGCTTTCCTCTCCTCAGGAACTCTCTGCAGGAGGGGGAGATACAGGAGAGGTGGAGGAAGATCTCAGCCTGGGCGTCTATTGTCTTATGTAGTCTGGAAGATGAGTGGATGGTGGGGTGGGTGCAGTTTTCTCTGTGGTGGGGTTGGGTGGACTGTCCCGGGCTCTGTGGGGCCGGGGGGCGCTGCTGCACTGGGCCCCGGTCTGGATGGGCCTGGGCCCCCTTTCCCTGGCGGGTCGCGGAGGGTGGGGGTGCCTACTGGGGTCAGCGCGGGAGCTGGCCCCAGGGAGGGGTCACCTGCCCCTCCCTTCCTTCCCTCCCCATCTCCAGCTGCCTCCCTCCTCCCGCTCCACCACAACCACCCACACATGCAGGACCTTGGGGTATGTCACCAGGGTGCAGAGGAGGCTACCCCCCCCTCTGTCCCCTTCTGGCTGCCTCTGCCTCAATTTTATCCCACAACTTAGACATTCACATTACTCACACTCTCATTACACATACATATAGGATCTTGGGGGTGGGCACGATACACAGAGTCCAAATTACCATCAGGGTGTACACTTCACCCCTGGCGTCGTTGCCCACCTCTCAATTTTAAATACACGTAGACATTGAGGGCTAGCAGGAGGGACTATGCGCTTACCTGCTGCTCTCTGGCAGGTAGCTCCATGCCCTCCTGGGTTTTAAATGCACCTTAGAACACACATGCATCAACATTACAATAAGCGGGTGGAGGGAGGTTTGGAGTCTTCTCTCACCCCCGTTCTCTGCGACCTGCTGGAGCGGGGGGGCTAGGAGGAGGAGTTGGCCGTCCGACTGCGGTCTGGAGTGTGGGGCCTCCCTGCTGCTGCAGAGTCGGGGCAGTCTGCTTCTCCCCACCGCAGGGAAAAGGGTAACACCACCTGGGTCTGGGTGCAGTTCCCCCTCCAGGGGCAAGGGTACCTAGATTTGTAGAGTACGCTTGGGGAGTGTGATCGTGTGTACAGCGTCTCTTTATGTCTGTCTCCACGTTGGTTGAGTGTGGAGTAAGTGCATATGAGAGCATGAGGGTGGGAATGGATGTTTGTATCTGTGTGTGCCTGTATGTCTGTGTCTATATGTCAGGTTGGGTGTCAGGCGCCACCTCTCTGGGGACATCTCAGGCCCTCCAAGGTTTGGAGGCCTATCTCCCCCTACCACCACTTCCCCTGCCAGTGGCGGACTCCCTCAGACATCGGTGCGTTGGTGGTTCTTTGTGTCTGGGGGTGGGCGTCCAGGTACACGCCGGCTCACTCCTTGGTGGCCGCTTATCGGGGCCTGGAGCCTGGGGCTCACTCGGGCCACTTCGGAGGTGGGGTGCCCCCGGCCTCTCGGCCTGGGGCTCGGTCACTCAGGCACAGCTGGCTGCCGGCGGAGCTCACGGGCGCGTCACTGCAACTCCCCCTGGCTTCTGCTCCGCGGCTGCTGAGTGAGCCCTCATCTGGGACTCTCCTCAGCTCTTTCTGGGACAGTGGCGCGGCTGCCCCTCTGTTGGTCTTCATTGGTCTCTTGTGTTCTGGGGGCCTCTGGATGTCTGGAGTTTTGATCTCCTCCATACCTGCTTCATGCCCTGGAGGACGGGGCTGTGGCCCCCCCACACCCTCTAGCAGATCATTACATGAAGGAACCTTTGGAATGCAAGCATGCTTGTTCTAAAGGCTCACCTTCTAGCACATTCACTTCACCAGATGCACCTTGTTTCTTTTCCTCACCTTTGATTGGGTGTGGTGCTTGGCCTTAATTGCACTCACCTGTCACTCGTTATATGAGGACTGCACTCACCTACCCCTCACTCTTTCTTCACTCCCACATGGGGCGGCAGCTGAGGTGAGTTTCTCTTTGAGTCTCCTGAGTTCATGTATCATTTTGAGTTACTTAAATCGTACTTTATGTCCTTTTTAGAGAGAGCAGTCCATGTGTGTCTTTCTTTCCTTTACCTGTTATACAATAAAACGACAAAACCTGCAAATGATGACTGCTTATTCTCATTCTAATCCGATGAGCCCATGATGATGACTACTGAAACCCTGAACCTTCCTTCCTCCAAAACAATGCTGATCCACACAGGTATGCACACAGGTGTACACACGGGTATTCACAGACGCGGACTACAGCTTTCTTGGCTGCTGCCTCAAAGCACATTGTGCGCTGTCTATCTTGCGTGCTGCACAATATCGTTTATTATTTAGTATCTACTGATATCTACTGCTAGCTAGTTTATTGTGATGGTGCTGTTCTTTTTATTATGTTGCTCTTTGTTGTTTGCTTTCTCTTCTGTTTTTTTTCTCCATACAGGTGATCCAGGTGTTTTGTTTGTTTTGTTTTTTTCTTTCTTCCCCCCCTTCTCACCGTCTCTTCTCTCCTCTGGTTTTCTTTCTCTCCCTCTCTTTCTTTCATTCTTTCTCCCTGTCCTATCCCCCAGTCATGTCTGTCCCGTTTGTAGCAACTGAAAATAAAATAAATTCATAATTATAATAAAGGTCAATCCAATGGACCAATATGGCAAGGCCATGATGATCCACTTGGTAAAATAAATCCGCTTGGCATCTTTCTTGGCCTTAAGACAACAATTCTGATGCTAAAGATCCAAACGGGACACACAAAAAAAAAAAAAAAGAAAAAAAAAAAAAAAAAGAAATTTGAAGAGCATCTTGATTTTTGGTCTTTGGATATTAACAGTCCCAAGTATGTGACTTCTTGTTTAACAGAGATATTACAAATAGTATTTGCAGGGCAGTCTTTAATTGCTAGTAACTCACACTTTTTAAGATTTAGGCATAAACCAGAGGCCTCAGAGAAATCACTAATCACAGTAAGGGCTGGAGGGATTTGGTTTGCATTCTTCAAGAAGAGTGTGGTGTCATCGGCTAACTGGCTGATGACGAGCTCCTTATCAGCTGTGCTGATTCCTTGCACAACACTGTTTGAAATATTAGTTGCAAGAATTTGTGTACAAAGTAAAAATAAATATGGTGAAATAGGACATCCTTGGCGAATACCACGCTTCAGGTCAAATCTCGGGGTGGAGCCGTTAATCATTTTAATAGAACTATTGCCATTTGTGTATAAGGTTTTGACAGCTTTACAGAAAAACTTGCCAAAGCCAAATTTTTCCAAACAGTGGAAAATAAATTGATGTTCAATTGTATCAAAAGCCTTATAAAAATCCAGGAAGAGAATGAAACTATTGTCAGGTATCAGATCAGAGTAATCAAGTAAATCCAAAACCAGTCTAATGTTATTAGAAATGTGTCTGTTTCTCATAAAGCCTGATTGTGTCTCATCAATAATTGTTTCCAAGAACTCTTTCATTCTGTTAGCAAGTACTAAAGCCATAACCTTATAGTCATTATTAAGCAGGGAGATGGGTCTCCAATTATCAATAAAGAGTAAGTCTTTGTTTGGTTTTGGAATAAGTGTTATGAGACCTTGAGTAAGAGAAGGAGGGAGGGTGTTATTCTCTATACTTTCTGTAAAAACCTGCAGTAAAAACGGAGCCAGGAGATTAGAAAATGATTTATAAAACTCTGCAGTCAAACCATCTGTGCCGGGAGATTTATTGGCCTTAAGTGCAGAAATGGAATTACAAACTTCCTCCACAGTCAGAGGGCTGTCACAATAACTTCTATCTTCCACAACAATAGATTTTAGGTTTTTAATATTATTGAAAAATCCTGTTGAGACAGCCTCATTATATTTTGAGTCGTATAGTTTAGTATAGAATTCGGCACAGAAATGTGAAATTTCTCTAGGATTGTCAGAGACAATGCCATTAATATTTAGTTGATGAATAGAGTTTGTTTTTGATCTGTATTTTTCAAGTCTGAAAAAGTAAGCACAATTTTGTTCGCCCTCCTCCAGCCACCTCTTCCTGGATCTTATGAAGGCACCCTCAGCCTTGCGTCGATATAAACCGTCCAGTTTATTTTGAAGTTCTAGTAAACTTAATTTATCGTCCTCTGATATTTCTTCTGGGGACTTCTGGTAATAAGAGGCAATTCTGCTTATTACTTCCTGTTCTTCCGCTTTCCTTAATTTAGCAATTTGACTCCCGTATCTTCTCAAGAATTTGCATGCTTCAAATTTAAAAAGTTCCCAATTGGTGCAAAAGGACTTCTCTCTGTTAGGACCGCACGCTTCGTAGTGCGCATTTGGAGACCGATTACGTCACAGCGACGCGACGAAGGGTGTCCCAATTCAGGGTCTGTGTCACTACCCGATCCGTACCAGAAACCCGATCGGTACCCCGCATGCGCGAAAGGTTTCTACTTCCGGTCGTAGCGTTTTACGATAGTTATGGGTCAGAGTATCTGTTAAGATGTTAAGAATAACAAGTATATCTTAAAATGTTTGCAATAATGAAGCATTTCAGTACAATGTAGACAAAAACGAAAAATAAAAAGAAAGTTACGGATCAGGACTCTCCAATCCTTACTGCGCATGTGTAAAGTCTGACCGTACAAATCGGGTCTACCCGATCCGTACCGCGCATGTGCAGAGGTTTTCTTCTTCTTCTGTTCGTTTAATGGCAGTGTACTCCCCAGTGTACGAGGATACCGCCACCTGCTGACCGAGCGAATAAACCCTATTATAAACTGAATTATCGTCATTACAAACGTGTGTTAAATCTGATTTAGCGATAGTCGAGTGTGTTTATGCTTGTCTGTGAGGAGAGGATTGTTGGAATAGTGATGATGATGTGCGCTATCACTGTCAATTGTCAGTAAACACTTCATCTGGCTGATGAATCTACACGTGAGATATTACAAAGTCTGCATTATTAACTCTGTAATTAGACGCCATTCTTCTTATTTTACGGCGCTGTTGTTCAGTCGGGGGACGCTCTCTGTTGAGGAGAAAAGCATGAATTTCTTTGTATACGGATTATCCATTGTTTAAATGTCCCGGGCAGTCGAAAAGAAGGCAGAGCTGTTGAGAAATGCTAGGAGCTAACTGGGCGCTAACCGTATCATTCAAATATATTGAATGTCGCAATGTTGGCAAAGAGAGGAAGTGACGTAAGATTTGCGCATGCGGGGTACCGATCGGGTTTCCGGTACGGATCGGGTAGTGACAGTCTGTATGCTTTTTTTTATCCACACCCACCGCCGCGCTATGAATTGTGGGATATATGGGACCACTAAGCGTGCACCGGACCACGCTTCTTTTTTTAAAATTTAATTATTAAACTTTATTAAGAAGCAGTATACACAACATGTACACAACCAGAACAGAATTAACATATGCCAGGGGGTGTGATACAAAGAGTTACATACATTCAAATAATTTGTAATTACTACAAATAGTAATAGTTTTCGCCCTGCGCCCTGACCCACTGGTGTCAAGACAACCATCTCACCCTCAACGTTGCAAAGACAAAGGAGTTGATAGTGGACTTCCGGAGGTGCAGAGAAGTACACACCCCCATCACCATCAACGGCGCTGCTGTGGAGAGAGTGAGCAGCTTCCGCTTCCTTGGTGTACATCTGGCTGAGGATCTTACGTGGTCAGTACACACAAACAAAACAGTGAAGAAGGCGCAGCAGCGCCTCTTCTTCCTCAGGAGACTGAAAAGATTCGGCATGAGCCCCCGCATCCTCAGGACCTTCTATCACTGTGCCATTGAGAGCATCCTCACTGGATGCATCACCACCTGGTATGGCAACAGCACCGCCTACAACTGCAAAGCTCTCCAGCGAGTAGTGCGGTGCTCTGAACGGATAATTGGAGGTGAGCTTCCCTCCCTCCAAGACATCTACAGGAAGCGCTGCCTGAGGAAAGCGGGGAGGATCATCAAGGACTCCAGTCACCCCAGCCATAAACTGTTCAGACTACTTCCATCAGGAAGGAGGTTCTGCAGCATCCGGTCCCGTACCAGCAGACTGAGAGACAGCTTCTTCCATCAGGCCATCAGACTGCTGAACACGTCATAGACACCTCAGCTTCACTACTGGAACTTCAACATTATGCACTCCATACTGTACAGTAACGCCACTGTTTTGCACATGTCTACACTCTGTATATTTTTATATATTTTATTTATTGTTGACTCTATTCAATCTGTAAAATATGTGTACACACACACACACACACACACACACACACACACACACACACACACACACACATAGAAAAATATTTAGTATACACATCCAGAAATGCATATACTATTATATATTGTACATATATTTATTAGTTTCAGATGTAGCCATTCTTGTATTTTGCTTGTTTACATTATTGTATTTGCACAACTCTGTTGCTTGTGAAGCTCGCACACAAGAATTTCACTCACATGTGCTGTACCAATGTACCTGCACATGTGATGTGACAATAAAAGTGATTTGATTTGATTTGATTAGATTTTTCATAGCCTTTTTGTTAAGTGATCCACGAATCAATTTTATGTAACATAAAACATCATTATAGTAATGTTTAAAATTAGGCTTTTTACAATAAGTTAAAATACAACATTTTCCCGTTTCACAGTAAAGTCTTTGTAGAGATGTCCAGCAATGAATCTACTGAAGTCTTTCCAAAATGTTCCAGCGTATGAACAGATCCAGAAGAGGTGCTGCAGTCTCAGGATGGCTTCCACAAAATCCACAGTTCACATTTATGTCCCTTTTGAACTTTGTCATGTAATGATTAGCAGGATAACATTTATGCAATATTTTAAATGAGACTTCCTTCACTTTATTCGTTACCAGATACTTGTTAGGAATTGTCCATACTCTTTTCCAGTTAATGTCACTGACGAAGAAATTCCAATAAGAGACCACATGTGGGATAGTTAGAGATTCTGTCTGGAACAAAGCACGGATATTCTTATTACTTTTACTACGGTTTGTTAGACAGATTCTTCCTATGTGTGAATCTAAAGGGTTGGGGAGAGAAACAGATGATATGCAAGGTTGAATACCTTTAAAAAGCATTATAATACGTGGAGGTATTGCATCAAATAATATGGCATATTCTTTGGGTGTGGCTGGAAATTTATAGGTGTTTAAGAATTCTGAGTAGGACATGAGCTGCCCATTAGGATCAAACAGCTGATTCACTAAAACAATCCGTTTCTCAACCCACCTAGAAAAAAATAATGATTTATTTTTATGCACTATGTTCCTATTATTCCAAATTGAATACGTATGGGGTGTAAAGTTGTGTTTATATATATAAGGGACCAAGCTAATAGAACTTGTTTGTGAAGCATCGAGAGCTTTTCTGGAAGCTTATCTATATTATAATCACAACCTAAGATGAAACTGGACATCTCTACAAAGACTTTACTGTGAAACGGGAAAATGTTGTATTTTGTTTCTTTCGAAGGCAAAAAAAAAGATGATGTTTACTTTATAATAAACTTGTTAGTTATCTTAGCTAAATTTTATTTTCACAAATGCAAATACAGTAACAAAAAGGCTAGTTTTAAACATTACTATAATGATGCTTTATGTTACATAAAATTGATTCGTGGATCACTTAACAAAAAGGCTGTGAAAACTATTACTCTTTGTAGTAATTACAAATTATTTGAATGTATGTAATTCTTTGTATCACACCCCCTGGCATATGTTCATTTTGTTCTGGTTGTGTACATGTTGTGTATACTGTTTCTTAATAAAGTTTAATAATTGGGAACTCTTCTTGTTTCGTAATAACACAAACACTAAATCCTGCTTCTCTGTGCTGTTGTGTAGCAGTGTGTACACCTGAGACTGTCACCTGTCTGTCTGTCCTGCACTCTCTCTCTGTTTCTTTCGCTCTGATTGTGGAATAAAAGTATGAACATGTGTTTATAAGTTACACTTGTGTTTGAATCCTGCAGCTTATCACACATTTGATTTCCATGTGTGACGACTGCAAGTGTCCAGAGTGAGGACAGACTGAGGGACCCACTGCTGCACATCATCTGTGAGGCTTTGCACCCCTGATGATCCACCAGGACAAACTCAGCAGTGTGTGAGGAAGAGGAGGAGGAAGAGCCAGCAGCAGCTGACAGATGGAGAGAATAGACAGACTGTTCCCTGTTTGTGAAGGACTGCTAGGAAAGTTTAACATAACTGTCTGTGCTGAATCAGTCTTATTAGGTAATGTTCACATAATGTGATCATCCCAGTGTTTCCAGTGTGGGAGAAAGTACTCAGAGTACTCAGGGCCTTCAAGCTGGCTGTAGTTAAACCTTTACTCAAAAAGCATCTCTACACCCAGCAGTCTTAGCTAATTATAGGCCAATCTCCAACCTTCCTTTCATATCAAACATCCTTGAAAGAGTAGTTGTCAAACAGCTAACAGATCATCTGCAGAGGCTTATTTGAAGAAGCGAGACCCTACAAGCAGCCACAAAAAGAAAGTTATAGCTTGCCTTCAAGACTTTGAAAAGGACAAAATCATTGACCGCCTTACATATCACCGCCTTTACCCAGGGGATGCCATACCCTGCATTTACAGACTTCCTAAAATCCACAAGGAAGCTGTCCCACTCAGACCCATAGTCAGTAGCATAAACTCAGCCACTTATAACATTGCTAAACACCTTGCTACCATCCTTGCTCCTCTCGTGGGGAACACCCCACACCACATCAAGAACTCCACCGACTTCACCGACAAGGTCCAGAAACTTACCCTGGATCCAGATGAAACCATGGTGTCCTTTGATGTAGTCTCTCTCTTCACTTGCATACCCACCACGGAGGCCGTGGAGACGGTCAGAAAACGACTACAAGAAGACAGCTCCTTGGAAGACAGGACCAACTTCACACCCGATCAGATCTGCACACTGTTAGACCTCTGCCTCACCACTACATATTTCAAGTACAACGAAGGCTTTTACAGACAAAAACATGGCTGTGCCATGGGCTCCCCCGTGTCACCTATTGTAGCAACCTTTACATGGAGGAAGTGGAAAGGAAGGCTCTTGGCTCTTTCAAAGGAAGAGTACCCAGCCACTGGTACAGATATGTGGACGACACCTGGGTCAAAATCAAGACACAAGAAGTGGAATCCTTCACTGCGCACATTAACGCTGTGGATAAAAACATCAAGTTCACCAGGGAAGACACAAAGGACAACTGTTTGCCTTTCCTGGACTGCGCTGTGCACATTGAAGAGAACGGCAAACTCAACATCGAAGTTTACCGGAAGCCCACACATACGGACCAGTACCTCCTCTTTGACTCCCATCACCCTCTGGAACACAAACTTGGAGTAATTAGGACCCTACACCACCGGGCAGAACATGTTCCCTCTAAGCCTGAAGGAAAATAAGAAGGAACACACACATGTAAAGGAAGCACTCAAAACGTGCGGCTATCCTAAAAGGGCGTTCTTAAAGTCAGCAAAGAGGCACAGAAAAGAAGATCAGACACCAGCGAGGGAGGATAAGAAGGACAGACGCAACAACATTGTCATCCCCTATGTAGCCGGTGTATCAGAAAAACTCAGGAGAGTTTTCTCCAAGCACGACATCCCAGTGCATTTCAGACCCAGCAACACGCTCAGACAAAAACTGGTTCACCCGAAAGACAAAACGCCAAAACACAGACTTAACAATGTGGTGTTTGCTGTACAGTGCAGCGAGGAATGCTCAGACCTCTACATTGGAGAGACCAAACAGCCACTTCACAAGCGCATGGCACAACACAGAAGAGCCACCTCCACAGGACAAGACTCAGCAGTCCATCTGCATCTAAAGGTCAAAGGTCACTCTTTCGAGGATGCCAATGTTCACATTTTGGACAGAGAGGACAGATGGTTTGAAAGAGGAGTGAAAGAAGCTTCTATGTCCACTGTGAGCGACCATCTTTGAACAGAGGCGGGGTTTACGACACCAACTCTCTGCCATCTATAATCCAGTTTTGAGATCCCTCCCAGACGCCTTAACGCCCACTCACATCCTGGGCCATCTGACCTCAGGAATGCGCATGATAAGGTGGGGCCAGGTTTCACAATGAACCCACCCGAAACTCTGGCTGATTGGGACCCACACCCAGTTTCACACCTTGGCTCAGGTGATTAGAGGATCATCAGGGGTCCTTTTGTCCCTCTGTGGGGGGAAACTCCCACTAGGTTTATATCTGGGACTCTCCACCATTTGACCTTAGAACTGAAGAAGCTTCTCGGATGAGAGGTGAAACGTCTTCAAGCAACTTAAAGAAGTCCAGACGCTTTTCTTTCCAAGCTCCTTTGGCTTATTTGAAGAGTTTCAGTCAGGTTTCAGAGCTCAGCACAGCACAGAAACAGCTTTAGTGAAGGTTACAAATGATCTTCTTATGGCCTCTGACAGTGGACTCATCTCTGTGCTTGTCCTGCTAGACCTCAGTGCAGCGTTCGATACTGTTGACCATAATATCCTATTAGAGCGATTAGAACATGCTGTAGGTGTTACAGGTGTAATATGTGTCATACATTACACATATTACACAAATATGCTCTCTTCCACAGCTTGTCTTTATCCTGTCTTCCTTCTCTCACCAATCACAATTAAAAGGGAGTTTTTCCTTCCCACTGTTGCCAAAGTGCTTGCTCATAGGGGGTCATATGATTGGTTGGGTTTTTCTCTGTATGTATTATTGTACGATCTACTGTACAATATTAAGCACCTTGAGGCGACTGTTGTTGTGATTTGGCATATAAATAAAGCTGAATTGAACTGAATAAAACTAAAAAAACATTTTGTTTTACTTGTTTTTACTGCAAAAAACTTTCCATCTATACTAAATGACCTTTCACTGTTTCTCTAACAGGTGTAGCGTAGACTACATACGTATGATAATCTCCACCCTCCTTTACTTCTTCCAACCGTTCGAGTGTCCACAGGGCCAGTTCTGGCCCCCGGACCTTATGTTTGACACCCCTGACCAAACACCACCCGTGCTCTTCTTCCTGCTCCACCTTATGGTAAAGAAATCCAGCAGTCTGTTTAAAATACTGTCACATTTTTATTGTTTCATTTACAAAAAGTTTCATTTTCTACAGTTTATTGGAGTGTGAGCCTCAGAGTCACCGGCTCAGATACATTCATACAGCGACGACACACACAGTCTCCAGGCAGACGGAGCAGGTGGAGGTTCTCTTTATAAAGCACCACAGTAAAACCAGGAACCTCCATCAGTCGCCTCTACTGAAGGAAGGACCGGAACCAGGAAGAGGCTTTTATTTTGTTAGATGTCACTTCCTCCTTCCTGTTCATATATGTATGTACATGTGTATTTATACATGTTAAACTGCTCCTCCTACAGTCACGCCGATGAAGATCAGTCGCTTCTCTTCCTGTTTAGAGACTCACAGCTCGCTCCTCCCACAGGTGGAGCAGATGGCGTAGGTGGAGCTGACCGCCTCTGTCGGCCCATGCCACAGGAAGTGAACGGTGCTCATGACTTTCAGTGAGTGTAGGACTCCAGCTGCAGCTCCAGATGTTGTAACATTTGGAACCGTGCATTCTGGGTCGGCTGTTTTACTTCAACGTAAAGTGGCAGCAGAGCTGTTAGCCAATCAGATCACAGCTGACACGGCGAGGCGGTTTGCTGTGCAGGTCAACAGCCTGATAACGCACAGCTAGCTTTCCTAATCCTAACTGCCATGTAAAGCAGGGCTAGCTTACCCTGAGTACGGGTCACTGTTGCCATGACGATCACCCCCTCCCCCCCCAGAAAAAAAT
>NC_135175.1:37134168-37154168 GCF_041146795.1 Maylandia zebra | reverse complement strand
CGAGCCTCGGCGTCGTGATCCCAGCACTCCTCGACCGACTCACAGATCTGAGCTAGACCCTGCAGAGAGCAGCACATGGGGGAGGCGGGGTTAGCGAAGGAAGCACTGCGATCGAGAAAAGGCCTTCGTCAAACACAGGGCGCTGTTGTAAAGGATGGCATCATCAGCATAAACGTGCACACGCCTTACACAACAGCCCTGCTGTGGATCAGCTCTGTCACATAACTGTGGCGTCTTTACCTGAAAACACCTCCAGACACCTGCAGGTCCACATGATTTATAGAAGGCGTCCCTCAGGGATCCATGCTAGGCCCACTCATGTTTACACGAAAACCCCACAGCTCAGCACAGGACACTTTTACACTGATGATACCATTCTTTATATTTACATATACACGAACACATCTCTGCTTAAATACAACTTCTAAGACAAGCAAGTCTTTTACCTCCACAGGGAAACGTTTCCCTCTAATACTGCTCAGTCTTACAGTACAAAACACCTGAAAATAAAGGGGCTGATGATAGAAGGTGTCCCTCAGGGATCCAGATCTGGCCCCCTGATGTTTCATGGACTGAGGTTCAGACTCACGCTGTGTTTGAGCCACGGCTCTCTGATGGTTGGTCTCATCTTCTTGTGGACCACGACTTCCTGCAGGTCCTCCAGTGATGGATGCTGACCAACCTCCTCCTCGAACGGCAGCATGTACTCATCCACCGGACCTGAACACACCACATATTAAAGATGGGCGGAACCAACATCCGCTCCTGAGACGTCAGGTAAACCCTCGCTGTGCTGTTAAGGTGTGGTTCGAGTGTGTGTGTGTGTTACCGTCTGCAGCCTTGCAGCGGGACACCAGCTCCCACAGCACCAGGCCCATGGCGTACATGTCGATCCGGAGGAAGGCGTCTCTCTGGAAGTTGATGGCTCCTTCTAAGACCTCGGGGGCCATGTAGCGCCTGGTGCCCACCTGCACACACAGACACACACAAGAGTGAGCGTGAGCGACGCTCGTCTCCTCGGCCGCCTGCGGTCAGACCAGCTTACCTGTCCGTGCGTCTCTCCCGGCGGTTTCCCTGGCTCGAAGCAAACGGCGAGGCCGAAGTCTCCGATCACCGCCGTGAGGTCCGAGCGCAGCATGATGTTCTTACTCTTCAAATCCCTGAGAGAGTGAGACACGATCAAACGTGGCCGCCGTTACCTGTCTGACCCCGCCCACAGTCCTGCTCCTCATCGATCTACTGTGTTATTCAACTACAGCTCCCATGATGCTTTTAGCTGCTGCCTACAGCACTCTGATTTCTGTGGTGTCAACATGTACTACTATATGCATGTAGTAGTACATGTAGTAGCTTTCATCTAGCCGTGCAGGTTGTGATTCAGCCCCAGCACACACTGAGCTCTACACTTCCTGCTAACCTGCTGCTGCATGCTGATACTGTGAGTCTCTGTATGTGTTCACTGTGGAGCTGAAAGCAGCAGAGCAGCGTGTGAGCAGCGTGTAAGCAGCGTGTGAGCAGCGTGTTAGCGGCGTGTGAGCAGCGTGTTAGCAGCATGTGAGCAGCGTGTTAGCAGCATTCGAGCAGCGTGTTAGCAGTGTGTGAACAGCGTGTTAGCAGCATGTGAGCAGCGTGTTAGTAGTGTGTGCGCAGCGTGTGAGCAGCATTCGAGCAGCGTGTTAGCAGCGTGTGAGCAGCGTGTGAGCAGCATTCGAGCAGCGTGTTAGCAGCGTGTGAACAGCGTGTTAGCAGCGTGTTAGCAGCGTGTGAGCAGCGTGTGAGCAGCATTCGAGCAGCGTGTGAGCAGTGTGTGAACAGCGTGTTAGCAGCGTGTGAACAGCGTGTTAGCAGCGTGTGAACAGCGTGTGAACAGCGTGTGAGCAGCATGTGAGCAGCATTCGAGCAGCGTGTTAGCAGCGTATTAGCAGCGTGTTAGCAGCGTGTGAACAGCGTGTGAGCAGCGTGTGAGCAGCATTCGAGCAGCGTGTTAGCAGCGTGTTAGCAGTGTGTGAACAGCGTGTTAGCAGCATTCGAGCAGCATGTTAGTAGCGTGTGAGCAGCGTGTTAGCAGTGTGTGAACAGCGTGTTAGCAGCATGTGAACAGCGTGTTAGCAGCATTCGAGCAGCGTGTTAGTAGTGTGTGAGCAGCATTCGAGCAGCGTGTTAGCAGCGTGTGAACAGCGTGTGAGCAGCGTGTGAGCAGCATTCGAGCAGCGTGTTAGCAGCGTGTTAGCAGTGTGTGAACAGCGTGTTAGCAGCATTCGAGCAGCATGTTAGTAGCGTGTGAGCAGCGTGTTAGCAGTGTGTGAACAGCGTGTTAGCAGCATTCGAGCAGCGTGTTAGTAGTGTGTGAGCAGCATTCGAGCAGCGTGTTAGCAGTGTGTGAACAGCGTGTTAGCAGCATGTGAGCAGCGTGTTAGTAGTGTGTGCGCAGCGTGTGAGCAGCATTCGAGCAGCGTGTTAGCAGTGTGTGAACAGCATGTTAGCAGCATGTGAGCAGCGTGTTAGCAGCATGTCGAGCAGCGTGTTAGTAGCGTGTGAGCAGCGTGTTAGCAGTGTGTGAACAGCGTGTTAGCAGCGTGTTAGCAGCATTCGAGCAGCGTGTTAGCAGCATTCAAGCAGCGTGTGAGCAGCGTGTTAGCAGTATTCGAGCAGTGTGTTAGCAGCGTGTGAGCAGCTGCTGCGCGTTGAGCACGTGAACATAAGCGATCTCTGAGATTCTGAAGTAAAAACGAGCAGCGTGAACTGTGACGTCCTCTAACGCTGACTCACAGCTCCACCGTGTGGCAGCAGCTCGTCACTGCAGACTAGGGTTTCCTGTCTGATCTGTAGGTGTGGGGGTTTGTGGGCAGACCTGTGGGCGATGGCCGGTTTGGGACCCTCTCCCTTCAGTTGGGGGACGTCTTCGTGGAGGTACGCCAGGCCACGCGCCGTCGTCTCGGCTATGTGGCACAGCTCGGACCAGCTGATCATGTTTCCCTTCAGGAAGCCCGACAGCGAGCCCTGCAGAGACAAACATCAGGAGATCGACCCCACACCCCCGGGAGTTTCTGACCCCCCCTCGGCCCCCCTTCCTCACCCTCTCGTGGAACTCTGTGATGAGCCACAGCTCGGCCTCGGGGTGGCTCCCTCGTTTCTCTGCGGCGATGAACCTCAGGATGTTCTTGTGCCTCATGCCCGGCGTCATGAACACGTCCCTCTCGGTCTCCCAGGAGTCCTTATTCTGCAAGGAGGAGGAGGTGAGGAAGGGTTGGGAGTCAGGACGGCTGCCCTGATGCTCGGAGCAAACACCGGTACCTGCATGGGGAAGATCTTCACGGCCATGTGTTCGTTCATCATCTGAGCCTTCCAGACGCAGCCAAAGCGCCCCCTGGCTTTCACCTCCAGCAGCTGCAGAGGCTTCAGCCCCAGCAGGGGAGAGGCAGGAGGTGGACCAGGATCCTGGAGGAGAGGAAAGGAGAGTGGGGGAGGGCATCAATGTGACACATTTATAGACAGCAACATGACAGAAGCCCCTCCCATGTCAGAATTAATGTGACCCCTGAATCCTCCCTTAGTTATGCTGCAGTAGGTGTAGGCTGCTGGGGGATTCCCATGATGCACTGGGTGTTTCTTCTTCACTCACTATGTGTTAACAGACCTCTCTGCACTGAATCATATCTGTTATTAACCTCTGTCTCTCTTCCACAGCATGTCTTTGTCCTGTCTTCCTTCTCTCACCCTAACCAGCAGCAGATGGCCCCGCCCCTCCCTGAGCCTGGTTCTGCTGGAGGTTTCTTCCTGTTAAAAGGGAGTTTTTCCTTCCTACTGTCACCAAAGTGCTTGTTCATAGGGGGTCATGTGATTGTTGGGTTTTTCTCTGTATCTATTATTGTGCGATCTACTGTACAATATAAAGCGCCTCGAGGCGACTGCTGTTGTGATTTGGTGCTGTATGAATAAAAACTGAACCACAGGTGAGAGTGCTGTCAATACACGGGCCACCTGTTCAGGTGAATCCCGCCTCTCGCCCTATCAGACCGATTGGCCGTGTCTTACAGTTCAATATGAGGAACCACGATGTGGTGACAAACCCTCGTTTGAGATGTTTCCTGCTGCAGTGCCTGCAGACCACCAGCAGATGGAGCCGTCTCAGCATTGCAGAGTCAAACTGACGTCATCAGCTCCGGTCTGCAGGTCAAAGTAACCGAGTACTTCTACTCGTTTCATCAAAAGGTAAGCGTGAGTGTTTGAGGCTCACCTCGGCAATGTCCACGTGTCCATACGGAGGTTTGCGGTGTTGGTACATCCAGACGGTGGTGAGCAGAGCGACAGACAGCATGGTGACGGGCAGCAGGCAGTAAATCATCACGTTTAACACACCCACGCTGTGGGGCGGGGCCTTGATCACTGACACACACAGAAAGACTGCATTTACATTTAAAAGGACTTTATTGGCGCTGGGTTACCATGGTAACTTTGGAAACGCCCCTGACAGTCTGGTGCGAGGAAACCTGCCGACGGGTTTCAGTATATCAAGACTGTACATAAAAGATGGAGGAGGCACCCATGACACCACCTGTTGAAGTCACGACCTCATGAAGCACAAACAATGATACGAGGAGAAGACACGTGTGACACGTGCTAACGGACCAATCAGATGGCACTCACGTGGCACGGTGATGTCCGGCAGGTGGGTGAAGCGCTCGTTGCAGAAGTTTCCTTCACAGCAGCAGAAGAAGACCTGCGGGCTCTCCTCGGTGGCCACACACTGCTGCCTGAGAGAGAGACAGGAAATGACTTCACACACAGTAACACTCTGACTAGGGCTGCTCAATTAATCGAATTTTAATCACGATTACGATCTGGGCTTTCAAGGATCATTAAAAATGACTGAGCCAATTATTAGCCCCTCCCTCGTGCTTTACTCTCGCGCTGCTCCGTGTGGCAAATCGAGCGCACCTCTCTGAATTTCGAACACGTGTCACAACAATAAGAGGACCCGAGGGAAGCTCGGAAAGCTAAGCAGAAGTTATTTGGAGAGGAGAGTGACTGCCGTTGGTTGAAAAGAGGTAAAAACCTTCAGTGGTGTGGAAACATTATGGGTTCAGTCAGACGTGGATCAAGTAGACACAGTGTGTAAACTTTGCTACAGTGTAGCTGCACCACAGAGCAACACTGCAAAGCTCACTAAACATAGATGTTTACATTTCTTATATTGCAAACATTTGCACTGTTATCAGTATTTGTGTGACACACTAATGTGTGATCCCATCAGAAGTAGTACTTGTTAAAAAAAATGAGAGATTTGTCACCGAAGTGAACTATATGTAATGAGGTAGTTGCACCCCCCAGCCTCCGGGTGGCGCATTGTTCAGTGAGACAGAATAGCGAGGTCATAGGTCCTCTCCAATATGGCAGAAGCGAGGCAAAGAGAAACTTCACCAGTCGTCTCTGTCTCATCATTTCCCTGTTTTGCAGGTTTGTAACCGGTAAAACTATATTAAAACTGTTGTAAAATATTGATAAGAAACACAGCTAAATGTGGGGTATAAATCAGCGGGTAAACCCTGTTATTTGTTATGTTTTATGAAGTAGAAGGACTGGAAAAAATGCCAAAGCCTAGCCAGCCACGGGCGCCATTTTGGTTTCCTTTCTCCACTTACGTCAGGTCGTTTTAGCTGAATAAGCTCCTTGTCGTGTCCTGATTTTGTGAATATGAATGTTAATCTGCTGTTGGCAGTGAAGAACGACTGTTTACTGGTTCTGAAAAGTGATTTTGAGAATGTTAAAGCTAAGCCTGCCAGCATACACATGACTCTTTCATGTATTTGTGAGCTACTAAGCTAAATTGGTTTAAGACCAAGCACTGGTATGTTGGTTAAAACAATCAGAATACATAGGTATTTGGGTTAAAAGTTAGAGGTAAAAATGTATTTGAACATGCATTTCATATTGTTTTGGATTGTCATTCAGAGAGAATAGCCGAGTAAATGATTTGAAGGTCACTACACGTGAAGTACTTTTGGTTGCCATGAAAAGATCGTGGTATTGCAGCTTGAACATACAGACGGTTTTATTGTTATTTCTGTTGTATATAGAGAATGGTGATGCTGCAAGTTAAAAATACATGTGATTGTATAAATAAATATGGCAGAAGCGAGGCAAAGAGAAACTTCACCAGTCGTCTCTGTCTCATCATTTCCCTGTTTTGCAGGTTTGTAACCGGTAAAACTATATTAAAACTGTTGTAAAATATTGATAAGAAACACAGCTAAATGTGGGGTATAAATCAGCGGGTAAACCCTGTTATTTGTTACGTTTTATGAAGTAGAAGGACTGGAAAAAATGCCAAAGCCTAGCCAGCCACGGGCGCCATTTTGGTTTCCTTTCTCCACTTACTTCAGGTCGTTTTAGCTGAATAAGCTCCTTGTCGTGTCCTGATTTTGTGAATATGAATGTTAATCTGCTGTTGGCAGTGAAGAACGACTGTTTACTGGTTCTGAAAAGTGATTTTGAGAATGTTAAAGCTAAAGCTAAGCCTGCCAGCATACACATGACTCATGTATTTGTGAGCTACTAAGCTAAATTGGTTTAAGACCAAGCACTGGTATGTTGGTTAAAACAATCAGAATACATAGGTATTTGGGTTAAAAGTTAGAGGTAAAAATGTATTTGAACATGCATTTCATATTGTTTTGGATTGTCATTCAGAGAGAATAGCCGAGTAAATGATTTGAAGGTCACTACACGTGAAGTACTTTTGGTTGCCATGAAAAGATCGTGGTATTGCAGCTTGAACATACAGACGGTTTTATTGTTATTTCTGTTGTATATAGAGAATGGTGATGCTGCAAGTTAAAAATACATGTGATTGTATAAATAAATATGGCAGAAGCAAGGCAAAGAGAAACTTCACCAGTCGTCTCTGTCTCATCATTTCCCTGTTTTGCAGGAACATTTAATCTGTTTTACCGGCCCATACTCTGGGTCGGTTACATTTGCACACTGTTTTATATTATTTTTTGACAGGCTCCTGCATGGGGTGGGAGATGTTGTCCAACAGGGATGACAGCTTAGCCACCGTTCTCCTGTCACTGTCCACCTCCACTGGGTCCAGAGGGCAGAACAGAGCTGGCCCTGATCAGCCTGTTCAGTCTCTTCCTGTCCCCGGCAGAGATGCTGCCGCCCCAGCAGACCACAGAGTAAAGGAAGGCTGAGGCCACCGCAGAGTCACAGAAGGTCTTCAGGAGTGGGCCCTCCACTCCAAACGACCTGAGTCCCTGCAGCAGGTACAGCCTGCTCTGCCCTCTCCTGTAGAGGGCGTCTGAGTTATGAGTCCAGTTTGTTGTTCAGATGAACACCAAGCTACCTGTAGCTGATTCATTACTATTAATGAAGGTTACTCTCCACACCAACACCAGCTAGATGTTTAAATCTTAATATAAATGAGTAACAGTAGGTGGACATTAGGTAAGGCGCGTATATAAAACCGTAGTAAAGGGACCTCTGTGTCGGGCTCGTAGCTGAAAACTAGCTTTACTTTGTTGTCTGGCTCAACTTTGCTAGCAGAGACAGAGAGAGGCGTTGATTGTTTCAGAGGAAAACAGGAACAACTGCTCGGTGACAGCTCGTACTTTTTTCTCCCCCCTCGCTCACAGACACATCACGGGTACAGCAGTCCATCCTCCCTGCAGCACGGACTACACTGCCCATCAGGCTTTAGGGCGATGCCTGCAACACTCTGCCTGTTGCCTTCATATTAAATCATTTAAAAAAATATTTCTTCACGTCATTATGCGGCTGCAAGTAGAGGTGACATCAGAGCCTCTTAATGCGTGTTTGGTTTGGGAATCACCAAAAACAGAGAGAGCACAGCCTGACGTATGAAACAGGAAAAGACCGCCGTGTAATCCATTTATTTCAACAAAGTAACTGTATTCTGATTACCACCTTTTTAAACGGTAACTGTAATGGAATATAGTTACTCATATTTTGTATTCTGCATGTATTCCATTACTCCCAACACTGCCAGGGATAAAGTGGCGTTCCACCCTCGTGACCGCGTGGTCTGCAGCACACAGTACACCCAGGTGGGAGGACGCAGCCCCCCAGCATGTTGCCCTGTTTTAATCCCACAGAGGATCTTCAGGGTCAATGATCACGTCCCTGTGAGCAGCTGCTCTGAAGGGAAACAGGAACGCAGCAGGACAGGACAGACTGACTGTCATAGATTTGTTTACATGCATTTACAGGACTTCAGTCATTGTGGGGTCTACCTGACAACATAAAACACATTCAGGTGACTGTGGCTGTGATTTGGATCGAAGCAGATCCTGGATCAGCTCAGTGCAAGAAGGTAAACGTGACAGCATGGATCACACTGTGGTCGGTGTGTGATGATTGGCTGGAGGAGCTCATTTATGTTGTTTGAAGGCAAGGTGTGTGTGTGTGTGTGTGTGTGTGTGTGTGTGTGTGTACCGGTCGTAGCAGTTGAAGTCGTCCAGCCAGCATCCCTTCTTCACCAGCTCGATGGAGCCCGAGTTGTTCCTCCAGGAGGCGTAGCAGTGCGAGCGTTTGTCCTGCTCGTCCTCGCAGCGCTCCACGCCGCTCTGGTTCGTCTTCTCGGTCTCGTAGTTCACGTTGTAGTACACACACTCCCTGGTGTCGGCAGTCCCACGGCTCAGCCCTGCAGCACACACACACACACAGAGGAAATGCTTTCATGGTGTGTCACAAAGCGTCCTCCACAGTCCTCCACACTCATCTATTTAAAGCACAGAGAAGAAGAGCGGAGCACCAATAACGAGCTGGACCGCCTGCTGCCGGCGACAGCGAGCTCAGACCAGGGGCGGATCCTTTTTTTCCAAACACACATGCAGCTGGTTACATGTAGTTAGAATGATTCAAATGCAGTACGTACAGGGTGGGAATGGTTGGTGATACTAAAGTCCTGTTTGTGGCACATTAGTATATGTGAGGGGGCAAACTCCTCAAGATGGGTGGTGACCGTGGTGGCCATTTAGAAGTCGGCCATCTTGGATACAACTTTTGTTTTTCCAATAGGAAGAGGGTCATGTGACACATCACACTTATTGGTAATGTCACAAGGACAACAACGGTGTGCTTGGTTTCAACGTAACTTTATTCTTTCATGAGTTATTTACAAGTTTCTGACCACTTATAACATGTGTGCAACGTGCTGCCCATTGTGTTGGATTGTCAATGCAACCCTCTTCTCCCACTCTTCACACTGATAGCAACACCGCAGGAGAAACGCCAGCACAGGCATCCAGGTGCTGCACATCTTGTATCTTCACACCACAGACGACTGCAGTACATTCAACGCTGCAGCTCTCCCGCTGCCAGCCGTACACATCACCACCACCAAACACACCCCGCCACATACCTCCATCGCCCGCTTCACCCCCATCCGCGAGCAGGCAAGCCCCGACCATCGGCGCCCCACGCCCCGGCCCAGCGACAGGGAAGTGTCCACTCTGGCGGTCGCCCGCGCCTCCAGCGGAAGCCCGGAGCTGGCCTGGTGGCCGCCCATGTGCAAACAGCGAGGACTGCAGGAGAGCAGAGGGAAGCTTCACCTCACACCGTCTGCACACACATCACGGCAGCACTCCGTCGTTATCACAAAGCTCGATCAGAGAGGAAGCCCAGAGCACACCATCAACACGTGTTCTTAGCTGTGATTGGAGGATAAATCAAACACTTCCTGCACTCACAGCATGAAGCCACAAACCGCAGCGGCCGTCCCGCTGAGTGCTCCAACCATCTCCTCTGCTCCTCTTTCCTAAACCTTCAATCAATTTCTTTTATTTTTTGTTTGTTTGTTTGCTTTTTCCTCTCTCGCTCTCTTTCTGTCTCCCTGTCCTGTCCCCCAGTCATGTCTGTCCCATCTGTAACAACTGAAAATAAAATAAATACATAATTATAATAAAGGTCAATCAAATGGACCAATATGGCGAGACCATGATGATCCACTCGGCATCTTTCTTGGCCTTCAGACAATTCTGACGGCTAAAGATCCAAACGGGACAACAAAACAAAACTGTAGCTGCATCTTCAGAGGAGTCTCCGTGGTAACCCTGCTGATACTGCATGATGTCACAGCTTTAATCTCAGTGTGCCCTAAACACACTGTAAATAAAAGATGGTCGTAGCCACCGTGACCCCACCCACTCTGAATCCTTCACAGTGTTTCAGCCGTTGTTTCAGAGCCCGAGGTGACCAAGCAGGTGGAGTACACACACACACACACACACACACACACACACACACACACACACCTGCTGATCAGTAACATCCAATCAAAATCCTAGAATTTCTGAAGCTCCACCTTCTTGGGCACTCTGTTGCTACAGTGACCTCACAGCAGCCCTATTATTGGTCGCCTGATGTCATTAAAAGTGCAGGTGCAGCTCAGCCGCTCACGCTGACGCAGCTCTGACTGTTTGTGAGTTTTAATGTTAGCGTGAGGAGCAGCAGGCGGAGCTTCACGTGTTCATGTCATAAATCCTACAGTCTGCTCACAAAGAGAGGAGCTGCAGGGAGAAAAGAGGCGTGGTTACTGTGGTGATCGGGAATAAAGCTGCCGCACTGCATTATGGGACAGAAAGCAGCACCTCTGATGATACTGCAATAGCAGGGAGTACACACAGGGCTTTAGCAGTAATGTTTGCAGGAAAGTACTACGACTGAACCATCATCAGTATTCTGCAGGTCGACCTCGGTTACCATGGAGACCTGTGTGCTGATGTCACTGTGTGTCATGTGACATTTACTCAGACGGCTTCTTCAGTTAAACTGGAGCAGCGAGTTCACACAAACACACCTTTGAAACAACGACTGAGCTGCTGTCAGTCGCTCTCCGTGTACTGAAGCTAAATCACATCTAATAAAACCAAGCTGACGTTTGAACTTTGACCTGAACACAAACATCAGGGTTCATTTTCCCACTGTTAGTCAAACCCAGGACTTTGAGTTCTGTCAGAGGCCGCCTCAGCTTTCAGCACGAGACCCTGTGTGCCAGAGGTGGAGCAGGCGTCCTATTACAAGCTTGATTTCATCATAATATCACAAAAAACACAAAACATGAACATTTCCTTTTTACAAACCGGCCCTGGAGCATCCCAGCAGCTTTCAGACACGTACAGCAGCAGTGTGAGCGGCACCATCAGGATCTGTGCTGGATACACTCGGGGATCGACTCCTAATGTCTGCTCACAGTCGTTTACACACACACACACACAACGCTCTGATGTCAGGTGACAGCAGGTTTATGGTCACAGAGCAGAGCGGTGATAACGCCGCCCACCCTCGCTGCGTTCTCATGACCTCGGTGACAGCGGCACAGATGTTGCGGCGAGCACGCCGATGCTCACGTCACGAAGCGGGATCGGCGACAGCTGCAGCATTGTTCTGTGTGAGCGCGGCACGGACTCGAACCCTCGGCCTTCCAGCTGCACCGTCGTGCACATTAACATTTGTGTGCTGCATACGTGTGAAAGTGTGTGACCTCTGACCTCCGGCGTCTCCAGATGACACGCATGCAGACGTGAGCCAACTGCGAATGGCTCGACTGTGAGCGCGCCGCTTTCTAATGCAAAGTAAGCTCATAGCAGCTATTAGAGCCTTTGTAAACTCCAGACACCAGGGGTCAGAGGTCACGCTCTCATATGCAAACCAGCACATATATGCACCAGCACACACACACACGGGCATCTGGCAGACCAATTATGTGCGTGCATATGTTAGTGTGATGACAGGGCAGCATATAAGATGTAAAGTCATGGGAACTAATCACACACACACACACACACACACACACACACACACACACACACACACACACACACACACACACACACACACTGGGGTAACTGGTTCCCACAGACGGCCCAGGCCCTGTGCTGGGTAAGAACCTTGTATTTAGGCGTCCTGCCCTTCAGTACAGTTTCAGACCTAAATGACCCAAACAAGGTGAGGACACGCCTCCTCCTGACCACTGACTGCCTTTACTGATGTCTTGTAGCAGGGCCGGGTGCTATGAGGCTTTCTCTGACCTCTGCTAATGTAGCTGTGTTTCCTGCATCTATCGTTCAGACTCCAGGACAATGAGCGTATGTGCACGGCGTTCCCACGAGAGCGAGCGGACAGATGGACGCTGGTCTGACGAGCGATCGACACAGAACAAACTGCGAGCACATAAAGATCGGACAGAAGCAGAGGATGGAGCTACAGCTGGAGTGAAGCTGACTCGTTCACCACGTCCTCAAACACACACGAAGCTTCTGTGGAGCTTTTTACATCATGTTTATGTGGTTTTCAAAACGATCCCTGATGCTGGATCAAGTACTTTGAATTAAACTGAATACAAATTTGGTCGATACACCAGGACATCAAACTAAAGCTGCGAGAGGACGAACTACTGAAGAAGTAATCAGAGCCTCAAGTCAACTCGTACAACAGACAAGGAGCACAAATTCTACTGTGAGGGACCTGCTCATTCAATCCCTATACAACCGTTGCAAGAGCTTGGTTCGCATTGCCGGCAATAAGTCGGACTCGTTCCCGGTGGGTGATGGGCTCCGCCAAGGCTGCCCTTTGTCTCCGGTTCTGTTCATAATTTTTATGGACAGGATTTCTAGGCGCAGCCAAGTGGCGGAGGGCTTTCGCTTTGGTGGCCTCAGAATCTCATCTCTGATTTTTGCGGATGATGTGGTTCTGTTGGCTTCATCGGGTGAGGGCCTCCAGCTCGCACTGGAGCGGTTCGCAGCCGAGTGTAACGCAGCGGGAATGAGGATCAGCACCTCCAAATCTGAGGCCATGGTTCTCAGCCGGAAAAGGGTGGAGTGCCCACTCCGGGTCGGGGATGAGTTCCTGCCCCAAGTGGAGGAGTTCAAGTATCTCGGGGTCTTGTTCGCGAGTGATGGGAGAAGGGAGCTGGAGATCGACAGACGGATTGGGGCTGCGGCTGCAGTAATGCGGACGCTGCACCGGTCAGTCGTGGTGAAGAGGGAGCTGAGTGTAAAAGCGAAGCTCTCAATTTACCGGTCGATCTACGTCCCTACCCTCACCTATGGCCACGAGCTGTGGGTGGTGACCGAAAGAACGAGATCGCGGATACAGGCGGCGGAAATGAGCTTCCTCCGAAGGGTGGCTGGCCTCTCCCTTAGAGATAGGATGAGAAGTTCGGCCATCCGGGAGGGGCTTAGAGTAGAGCAGCTGCTGCTCCACATCGAAAGGAGCCAGCTGAGGTGGTTCGGGCATCTGGCAAGGATGCCCCCTGGGCGCCTCCTGGGCGAGGTGTTCCAGGCATGTCCCACCGGGAGGAGGCCCCGGGGCAGACCCAGGACACGCTGGAGAGATTATATCTCTCGGCTGGCCTGGGAACGCCTTGGTATTCCCCCGGACAAGCTGGAGGAGGTGGCTGGGGAGAGGGAGGTCTGGACCTCTTTGCTTAGGCTGCTGCCCCCACGACCCGACCTCGGATAAGCGGATGAAGATGGATGGATGGATGGATGGATGGGACCTGCTCACAAACAAACTGAAACCACCCGGTATCGTTCCTGGTATCGTTCAACAGCGCCTCTTCTTTCTCAGGAGACTGAAAAGATTCAGCATGAGCCCCCGCATCCTCAGGACCTTCTATCACTGTGCCATTGAGAGCATCCTCACTGGATGCATCACCACCTGGTATGGCAACAGCATCGCCTACAACTGCAAAGCTCTCCAGCGAGTAGTGCGGTGCTCTGAACGGATAATTGGAGGTGAGCTTCCCTCCCTCCAAGACATCTACAGGAAGCGCTGCCTGAGGAAAGCGGGGAGGATCATCAAGGACTCCAGTCACCCCAGCCATAAACTGTTCAGACTGCTTCCATCAGGAAGGAGGTTCTGCAGCATCCGGTCCCGTACCAGCAGACTGAGAGACAGCTTTTTCCACCAGGCCATCAGACTGCTGAACACGTCATAGACACCTCAGCTTCACTACTGGAACTTTAACATTATGCACTCCATACTGTACAGTAACGCCACTGTTTTGCACATATTCAACTCTGTATATTTTATATATTTTATTTATTGTTTACTCTATTTAATTTGTAAAATATGTGTACACACACACACACACACGTAGAAAAATATTTAGTATACACATCCAGAAATGCATATACTATTATATATTGTACATATATTTATTAGTTTCAGATGTAGCCATTCTTGTATTTTGCTTGTTTACATTATTGTATTTTGCACAACTCTGTTGCTTGTGAAGCTCGCACACAAGAATTTCACTCACATGTGCTGTACCAATGTACCTGCACATGTGATGTGACAATAAAAGTGATTTGATTTGATCGAGGGACAGGAAAGTGAGCAGTAATATAAATAATAACATAAAGAATGAACTCAGCACGGCCCACCATCCACCCCGACCTCCTCCTGCAGGCGCTTCACTGGCCTGCAATGTTGCAGCACCAGTGGCACGTGAGCGTGCACGAGGCCCGGCCTGCACGCTCATGAGTCGACAGCCGATGGTGGCTGGCCCATCTGATCTGGGGAGGACGACCTGCACCAGAGCCTGAGGGTGAGCTTTGTTGACGACGTCCAGACAACATCTGTCTCCGTCACCTCTGGGAGGAGACGGGATCCCCACCTCCCACCACCACCCCTCCTCCATGTTCTCACGGGAGACAGAGAGAGTCATCCCCTGAGTGAGGGGGGAGGGGCCGTCTGTCCCCAGGGAACAATCAGTTTTTCAATGACCCCCCATCTGTTCGCTGCTCGTGATTGGCCGATTGGTCCTGCTTGGCGCCCTGTGAGGTCAGACGGTGTCAAGAGTCAGGCCTCACGGGTCGTCGTGTTGTGAGGCGGTCAGCAGGAGGTCACAGCTCTGTGACATCATCGTGGATGGAAGCGTGGAGCTGCGAGCGCCGTCCTCACTGACGTGTTACTTCCTGTTTGTACAGCACGGGTTCAAACACTGCAGGCTGAGCTCAGCTGGTGACAGTGGGAGGAAGAATGCCCCTTTAACAGGAAGAGACGTCCCACAGAGGCAGAGCTGGGCCCATCTCCTAGGAATAAAAGGCGGAGCAGAGCGAAGCAAGTGATGTTGCCCGTCTGTGGTCACTAACGTCCACGGCTGGGAAACGTTTGTTGGCGTCGCACCTTCAGGCGCCAGAGCGAGCAGCAAACACGTTAGCTTCATGAAACCAAACCCTCTGATCACCTGCTGCTGTACGCTGACTCTCACACAGCCGAGCAGGGCGGAGCTGACACACGCGGCAGTTTACGGCGATGATGGGCGTTACCTTGGTAACACTGCTCTTAAAAACTCAACTGAAGATCAGAGGTTAAAGTGCGAAACAATAACTGATACAGGAAGTGCTCGCTCACTCTGCACATACTTTTACATGGTCAGGACACGGTACCAGTACACGTGCTGGGAGTACTGGTACTGCAGTAACAGGCTCCGCTGCTGTGAGAGCCTCGCCTCTCTGCGGCTCCCTCGCCCGGCCTCAGGTACCAGGAGCTGCAGCTGGATCTCAGGTCCAGGACAGCGAAACCATGGAAGGCTGTGACCTCACACACCAGCACGCCATCAGAGCCTGAACCTTGGGGGAGGGGGGTGTAAGGTTAAACTCTCTCACTGAGGTGATGCAGGAGGAGGAGCCAGTCTGCACAGTCAGCACAGGTTTAGGAGAACAAACACCTGATCCATCCCAGCGACAGCCGTCCCTCAGCTCGGGCTTCTTCCTGTTCAGAGGGAGTTCTTCCTTCCTACTGAGCAGCGAGCTGCTGATAGGTTCGTCTGACTGTTGGGGTTTCCCACCCCTATCGCAGGGTCTTTACGCTAAAGCAGCTGGAGGCTGTGATTTGGTGCTGCTGTATAAATAAAGTTGAGTTGATTCTGAAAAAGAGAAGACAGTAAACGCAACGTGAGGCGTTTTTAAGGTTTCCACGACGAGGTGAAACTCCGCCCCTTTGCAGATGTAAGTATGACTCAGCTGTCACCAGCCTAAAGCTCCGCCTCTGAGACCTGATAGGCTATCCATCACCAAGATCAACGTAAAACTGGACATGTGTGTGCTGTTTTTAATGATGTCATGTGACCCATAATGAGGTCACTGTACTAACAGAGCATCCAGGAAGGCGGAGCTCTTCAGGGAGGATTTTGATGATGTTGCTCATCTGCAGGTACGTGAGTGTCAGCTGATCGTGTCTGCGGGTTAACGATGGTGCTGATTAACGAGCCGCTAACACAGCGCTGAGTCAGCGCTCTCACACGCTGAGATGGCTGCTTGGATCATGTGACTCTGTGCTCTGATTGCAGCGTCCATGTTTCACCGCTCTGATAGACGACCTGCTTTCTCAGATCAATGCAGAGGGAGGAGGAGTCCGCCGTGACCCCGCCCTCACACACACCGTCAGCCCGGGAGGATTTCTGTGTGCTGGGAGGCCGAGCCATGGATGCTCAGTATGTTGGCGCCGTTGTTGTCATGTGACCATGCATGTTATAAACCTCTGGGTTTTCTTACCTGAGGAAGCAGCAGCAACGGTGCTTTTTATTGTAAACACAGTGAATCAGACGATCCTACCCGGAGCACTCTGCAACAGCGGGAAGGAAGAACTCCCTCTGAACAGGAAGAAACCTCCAGCAACACCAGGCTGAGGGAGGGGCGGGGCCATCTGAGGGGAGGAATACGGGACAAAGACGCGTCGTGGAAGAGAGCCATGGATGAATAATGACTGATGACTCGATGCAGAGAGGTGTATGTCACATGGTGACTGATGAAGAAACACTCAGTGCATCATGGGATTCTCCTATATCTATTGCTTATCGTCACAGTAACGCGTCTCCACGTGCCATGACGTAATTAATACGAACGCTACAACGAAGGTGGACGTCGAGGCGACGCTGTACCTGCTGCTCAGCCTGTGACTGTTCGTCACACGCGCGGACCACGGCGTTGTTGGAAACATGTCCCTCGTTGACCGGTTTTAAAAAATGGCGGTTCAGATTTTTGTAAACAAGACGCTCTGATCGAGCACAGCTACTGACCAGCCAATCGCTGACATGCAGTGTGACGCCACATTTTAGTACCTGCTTGGATGACTTGCAACCCTGGGTGACAAGGAACCTAGAATGTACCTGGTACCAGGAACCCAATGGAAAACCATGGAAACCATGATGAAACGCCCCGAGTCGATCCCAGTAGGAACAGAAAAAGGGGGTCCTCACTTTTCCACAGCTCCGAATCAGGTGTGTGTCTGTGCAGCCTCAGCAGCTCGAGGCTTCCTGCATGTCTGTGGAAGTGTTAGCCTGTGGGCTCATCTGGACTGGACTCAGACCTGAGCCCAGCATGGATGTGAACACAGTTCTCTGCATTTCCTCAGAGCAGTTTATGCTTTAAAGGATCTTACCTGGTAGACCTCATAAAAGCAACGGCGCCATGTGTGAGCAGCTCAACCACACCTCAGAGCAGCGCTGGGCGATATGCCGTAAAATCCATATCACGGTATAATTTGAAGCATGTGCGGTAAAGATATGTATCGCGATATATTCCTTTCTTCTGTATAACGTATTTTACACACTATAAGGTGCGCTGAAAATCCTTAAATTTTCTCATAAATCGTCCGTGCGCCTTAAGTATGAATTCTGGTTGTGCTTACTGACCTCAAACCGATTTTATGTGCTACACGGCGCTCAAACATCTGTCAAAAAATGTTTTAGTACCACTTTGGTAAGCTACGAAGCCGCACCGCTTGATGGATTGTTGGACCATTATGGCTACTGTAATCAAGGAGCCTCGCAGAGTAATCTGGGTCCTAAACTCCGCCCTTCAGGTCCCAAAGCCAAACGAACACTGCAGCATCACAGAGTTACAAACTGTCAAAATTCCTTCATCTTTAATACAATGATCAGCGTTGCAACTTTACCAGGTGTAACAATTAAGTTTAACATCCAGGCATCCATGAAAACAGGATTTATTAAATTTAACGGAGTTAGAAGTTAGCAGGAAGTTAGCTTGCTAGCTTCCACCTAAACATGATATTGCATGTTCTGACTGAGAGATTTTTGAAAAATTCAAACGTACAGCTCTGCTATCACTTCCAACATGAATGAAGACAGAAAACTAAACAGCAGTGACGTTTGTAAGGTTACTGAAGTTGGGCTAGCTGGTAGATAATGATGTGCTACGTGAGCGCTAGCTACACAGCTATGTTAGCATAAACACAGTGAAGCTGGAGGATGAACGCTAACTTTTTTCCACTCGATAAAAGTTAACGTGAAGGTTCCTGATGGTTAGGGACAAATGCAATCGCATGGCAGGATGCTGTAAACGGACCAAACTTCAGTCAGGAGAACAACTGAGATAATCCATCCACATTTGCTTTTACTGTCGCCGCATAATCTGCAGATGATGTGGTTTACAGCCACTGCGATGCTTTCGACCAAAACAGGTGCAGCTTGATGACACCATCAACATGTGCTATTGCGGTAGAGTGGTATAGTCAAAATCTGTACCGTTAGCCAAATTTATATCGTTTCTACTGCCCACCCCCACCTCAAACTGGCTGCTAAAAGCTCTGTGATGGACGGGAGACGGAGACATAAACATGTCCTCATGAATAATTACTGTGCTGCCTTCACCTCTCCCAGAGTGCTGCTGAGCTCTGATTCACCACGTGGGTTCAGCCCGCACAGCGACACTCGTGAGGATTCCTGCTGAGAGGTTTCACGCTACCCAAGTCTTCAAGCCTCAGAGAGAGAGCGCCGTCCTCACAGGAAGTGCCGCCATCCTCATTCATGCTGACTGCTACCACCCTTGTACAAACTGAAGTGGCCTCACAGCTCTGCTCTGGACCCAGCACCTCCCCCTCTCCCATCTCCTCCTCCTCCTCCTGACCCCGTGTCATTACTCTGAGGGAGCTGCGAGGAGAACAAAAACAGACACTGGGCCTTTAAATCCTGCCAGCAGCCAGGAGAGACCCATCCCCCATCATGCATCTCTCCCTTAGCCCCCCTCGATGTTCAGGCCCTGCAGGGAGCCGGAGCACTGAACACGCCCCGACGCTGGGCTCTGTTTCACCCGGCAATAAAACAACAACAACAACACAAAAGCACACACCACTGTGAGCGAGCCGCTGCTCAGCGTCAGGCTGAAGGTGAACCCGACACTCCTCCTCACAGGCCTGCAGTGATGAGCAGCTCAGCGTCCGTTTCTGAGCCGCGTCCACACGGAGACGCTTCAGGAAAACAGGACAAGACTCAGGACAAGACTCAGCAGTCCATCTGCATCTAAAGGTCAAAGGTCACTCTTTCGAGGATGCCAATGTTCACATTTTGGACAGAGAGGACAGATGGTTTGAAAGAGGAGTGAAAGAAGCATCTATGTCCACTGTGAGCGACCATCTTTGAACAGAGGCGGGGGTTTACGACACCAACTCTCTGCCATCTATAATCCAGTTTTGAGATCCTTCCCAGACGCCTTAACGCCCACTCACATCCTGGGCCATCTGACCTCAGGAATTCGCATGATAAGGTGGGGCCAGGTTTCACAATGAACTCACCCGAAACTCTGGCTGATTGGGACCCATGCCCAGTTTCCCACCTTGGCTCAGGCGATTAGAGGATCATCAGGGGGTCCTTTTGTCCCTCTGTGGGGGGAAACTCCCACTAGGTTTATATCTGGGACTCTCCACCATTTGACCTTAGAACTGAAGAAGCTTCTCGGATGAGAGGTGAAACATCTTCAAGCAACTTAAAGAAGTCCAGACGCTTTTCTTTCCAAGCTCCTTAGACTACGATGACCTGGATGACTGAGAACCTTCACAGACAGGAAAACGGAGCTTTTTAAAAACCCGCTCCAAAGTGATACATCTGAAAACGCAGTTTTTGCGTCGCGGTGAGGACAGCGTCACCGCAGGCTTTCGGAAATGACGCATGTTAGTCATATGATGCAGTCATGTGACTGCTCCAGAGAGCTTCTCTTCGAATTCTTTAATTC
>NC_135175.1:36996668-37129168 GCF_041146795.1 Maylandia zebra | reverse complement strand
TGCGAGGCCACAGCAGTGTTTGTCTTTAACAATAAACACAAGCTAACAGGAGCTAATGGGGCTAAAAGGAGCTAACAGGACAGAACAGTGGCTAACAGGAGCTAATGGGGCTAAAAGGAGCTAACAGGACAGAACAGTGGCTAACATGGGCTAACAGGAACTAACGGGGGCTAACAGGACAGAACAGTGGCTAACATGGGCTAACAGGAACTAACGGGGGCTAACAGGACAGAACAGTGGCTAACAGGAGCTAATGGGGCTAAAAGGAGCTAACAGGACAGAACAGTGGCTAACATGGGCTAACAGGAACTAACGGGGGCTAACAGGACAGAACAGTGGCTAGCAGGAGGTAACACCAGCACAAGCCCAGACAGAAACTATGGGGGTGTCTAAATTCAGGGGCTACATCCTCCTGAGGCCGCATTTGTAGGCCGATTACGTAATCTGTCTGTAGCTGTCTGTTGCTGAAGGAGCAGATCTCAGTTAAATATATTTAATGGTTATATTATATTATTTTTACCTGGCGGTGTTAAACTCCGCCTGCTTGTTGAACTTTCAGGTTTTCCTCCATCAGCTCCACCATACTGACCAATCAGCTCTCTGGGCTTTGACAGCGGTCAAAGGTCACATTTGCTGTAGGAATGGGCTGTCCAGGCTTAGAACAGACAAGTAACTAACAGACAGCACAGCTGGACAGATGTGCACAGAGGCACGTGACTCACAGCACTGCTGGAACCAGGTCAGAGGTCAGCACACGCACACACACACACACACACACACACACACACACACACACACACACACAGAGGTGGGTCTGAGGAGGTGTCACGCGCCTCTGCTCCATTACTACGGGTCCACGTTGCTGACGGAGCGGCTTCATTCATCCGCGACGTGTCGTAGTAACGAGCGCGTGCACGACAGCAAAGCGCGCGCCAAATATCAAACATGGAAAAATGAATGATCTATTATTGATCCGCCAGCGTGCACAAGCACACAATACAGGGCCGCCTGCATGCGCGCGTGCGCAGCGGCCAAGCCCCCCGAAACGCAGCCAAACACACCTGACCGTGAACGCATCACACCGGCAGACCAGAAACAAAGCAGAGGACACACACACACACACACACACACACAGAGTCCAGCTCTGATCTGAAACAGTCCGTGAATAAAAGCCCAGAGACCGGGGACACCGGGGACGAACTCCTGGGCGGTCCTCGGTCCAGCCTGAATCCTGCTCGCGCTCCTCGCCATGTGCTGCCGAGTCTCTCTCTCTCTCTCTGTCACACGCGCGCACACAGCTGTGCTTACCTGCACACAGAGTTCCCAGCACGAGCGCGCAGGTGAGCCAGGACAGCCACATGTTCTCCGGGTCCTCCAGGTTTAAAGGCAGAGTGTGTGTGTGTAATCCAGCGGGTCCTCGGAGGTCTCCTCGCGGTTCTTGAGCCGTGCAGGGCGGACAGCGGCGGCCCGGCCCGGTGGGTGTGGGGGTAGGGGGGGTCAGTCTCGGTCCGGACCAGCAGCAGCGCGTGCACAGCCCGCAGCCCCGCGCTCCTCTGCCTCTCTCTCTCCGTCCTCTCCGCTCTGGTCGGGCTGATGGGGACGGGCTGCAGGAGGCTGGTGAAGCTGCTGCAACCCCTACCCGCAGATCATACTCCCGCTTTCAAAATAAAAGCGTTTTCATATCTCAGTGAGCACGTCTAATTAACACAATGCTTTCCGAGCTGCTTACCCTAACCCTGAGTCTGACCGTAACTCTGACACTAAAACCACATTTTTAGTCTCGAAAATGTCTGTGGGGACGGGCTGTTGGTCCCCACGAGTATAGTAGCACGCCAATTTTCTGTCCTCACAAAGATATGTAAACGCACACACCCCCTGTCTCGTGCAGAGAGAGAGCTCCTGCAGGTCGGTGCTGGCAGGCGTGTTCTTACTCTCACCAGTTTAGCTGCAGCTGCAGTGATGATGGCGTCCTCCGGCCTCTCACAGAGGAAGCTGAGCCCGGAGGCCTCTGAGTCAGGACAGCGTGAACATTAACAACTACACGTGTGACACTGTTAAATCTCACAGAGCTGTCTGCGTCGTGAGACTCAGATCTGAGGAGCCTCCTGCTCCGACCCCTGCTGTGACGTCACCTTCCTGGGTCTTCACTGACGATCACGCGAGGAACGTACAGCAGGTTTGAGAGAGACTTTTATTTTGGTGGTCCCAACCGGACGTGGAGTCTTTGTCGCCGCGGAGTTGACAGGTTTGATGCAGCCAGGCTGAACTGAGTCCAAAATGGCTCCTAGAGAGAGAGAGAGAGAGAGAGAGCCCGGATGTGCGAGCACAAAGGAGGCTCGGCCTCCGTAAACACAGAGTCCACGCTGACAGTGGGGACCCCACAGAGGCATGATGGGTAACAGCCTGCTGTGAGTGTGTGCCTGCAAACAACAAAGGAGGTGCCACCGTTCTCTCCACCTCGGTGCTGCCTCTGCAGCCGCCTGCTCCACCTGCTCCACTCTGGACAGGACTGAAACAGCAGGGCGTGGTAAGCTCAGACTTCCTGTCATGTGACCTCTGCCCTGGGTCACGGAGCCGTCTCCCAGCACAGACCTCTCAGAGGACCTCGTCTCTGTGACGTCACTGTCTCAGAGCTCATGGTCGTGAGTGAGCGTAGATGAGCCGCTAAAGCCACTAACCCCCACCCCGAGACCGTACTGCGGCCTGTTACTCATCACAGCCGCAGACCAGCGTGAGCTGGAGGTCATCACTCAACTACAACCTCTTAGCTGCACCTTCGGGTTCAGCTGTGACATCAGGACTCGTACCTGATGCTCTCAGAGCAGCCTGACAAACGCCGTCTGCTCCATAGTGACCTCACGTCTCCCTGAGTGGGTAAAGATCCGGCCCAGCGCTCCACGGCCGGGACGCCCCTGAGCTCCACGCACACACCTGCTTGTAGAAGCTCCTGCTGCTGCAGCGAGTTCACCTGTGGGCAGAAGGAGAAACGAGAAGAAGGAGAGAGAACGCTGCAAGCGTGCCACGGTCTTCTGATGTTACAGCACATCATCATCAACACACGCCACGAGAGGGCCACACGCAAAAATGAATGCCTAACCCTCATCCTAAACCTAACCATAACCTAATTGTAACCCTGACACTAAAACCAAAAGGGCCTCAAAATGTGGTTTTAGTGTCAGGGTTACAAGGATAGCTAGACAGGAACACACACACACACACACACACACACACACACACACACACACACACACACACACACACACACACACACACACACACACACACACAGAAATAAACAGGACTTTCAGTCCCAGTGTTGATCCCTCATGTCACACAGAGACGTTCACACTTTCACAATAAAAGCTGAGGCGATCTCTGTCTGCAGAGACACAAGTAGAAAAGTTTTCATCATTTTCCACATTTCATGAAGCCAAAGTGCTGAAAGCCCAGATCCTCCTGACACCTGCTGCTTCAGCTCCCAGTGATTTAAGGACTCGTGTGTGAGGCATCAGCAGGAAGTTTAAACCGGCGAGCTGTTTCTGTGGCGTTTGTGAGACAGAAACCTCAGCTGTCAGAGTCAGCTCACACGCTAACACGTGCAGGCTCTGTGAACGCTGACGTGCTCACATGTAAACCAAGCTCAGAGCTGATCAGAGCTCGTTACGGACGAGCGTGTTAAAGCCACAGACCCTCAGCTGGTTTCTCCCTGTGCTGGGAGCCGGTCAGAGGTCGAGTGGTCACTACATCACGCACCGCAGTGCATTTAAAGAGCAGTACTTCCACTGCAGGAGGAGCTGTGTGGCTGCTCCTGCATGCAAAACTGCAAAAATACAAATCTCACTGGAGTTCCTAAAGTTTACTGTTTACTATCACGGACTGAAGGGACTCAGCGATCCTGCAAAGACTGAAGGGTGCCCATGCCTGAAACACCAACAACAAACGAGGACCTCAGGATGTGTGGAGGGACGAACTCAGGTAGAGTCCCGTTTCTGCACAAAAACCAACCAGCCCTGTGACGTCACCATGGTCACCTGTGTGACTGAGAGCTGAAACCAGGTGAGACGTGGACACAGAGCAGGAAGCAGGTCAGTGGTGCTCTGAGGAAATCAGGTTACTGCAGAAAGGAGGCGAGTGAATGTTCTCCTCTTTGTTTCTCTCTCTCTCCCTCCTCATTCATACTATAGCTCGATTGCCCCGCCAGCTGCTTATATAACAGCTTCATGTAAAAGTGTATAAGACAGCACCTGGCCTTGTGACAGAGACAGAGCGAGGAGGAGGAGTCTCCTCCGTTTCCATCAAACTGTCAGAAATACTTCATGTAAACTTGTGAAACAAAGCAAACTAAGATTAGAGACATGCATGACTGCGCCTCCTTTTTTTTTGCCTGTCCCGTTTGGCTCTTTTGCATCAGAATTGTTGTTTAAAGGCAAAGAAAGATGCCCAACGGATTTACTTTACCAAACTGACCATCCCAGCCTTGCCGTAATGGTCCATTTGATTCACCTTTTATTGTTTATTTTATTTTCACTTACTGAATACGGGACAGACTTGACTGGGGGAAAGAAGGGGAGAAAGAAAGAGGGAAAGAGAAACAGCTGAGAAGAGGGACGGGGGAGAAGGGCAAAAGACAAAAACCAACAGAATGAGCAGAGAAAAAAAAATGCATCTATCGATCACCTGGATCACCTGCTGAGAAAGAAAAAAGAAAACAAGCAGAAGAGAACAAGAGTAATAGAATAAACAACATCACAATGATATATGGGAATATGACAGTAAATACTAAATGTTAAACATTATTGTGCAGCACATAAGATCAACAGAACATAGTGTGCTTTGAGGTAGGAGCCAAAAAGGGTGTAGTTTGTGGGTGTGATCACCCGTGTGTACACCTGTGAGCATGGACGCGCTTGTTTTTTTAAAAGGTTCCTTCATGTAATGATCTGCTAGAGGGTGTGGGGGGGCCACAGCCCCGTCCTCCAGGGCATGAAGCAGGTATGGAGGAGATCAAAACTCCAGACATCCAGAGGCCCCCAGAACACAAGAGACCAAGGAAGACCAACAGAGGGGCAGCTGCGCCACTGTCCCAGAAAGAGCTGAGGAGAGTCCCAGATGAGGGCTCACTCAGCAGCCGCGGAGCAGAAGCCAGGGGGAGTTGCAGTGACGCGCCCGTGAGCTCCGCCGGCAGCCAGCCGTGCCTGAGTGACCGAGCCCCAGGCTGACTGCACCTCCACACGCTACACGCCTCCTCACGCTGTACGCCCCCTCATGCAGCAGGCCTCCACACGCTGCACGCCAACACTCAGGTGCTCACTGAGCAATCTCTTGAGGCCAGAAAGTAAAACAGTCTTTGAGCCTTTGTGGGAACATTTATCGTCTGTGCTGGAAAGGTGGGAACATCTGGGAGATGCAGCCTTAACACACTGGGTTTCACACGTCCTTGGAGGCAGCTCACTAAACTCAGGGATGCAGACAAAATCAGCACTTGCAGGAACACAATGTGTCCTCTCACAATGAGCTTGGAAGCAGAAACTGAGTTTTCCTCACTGACTGTTTTAGACAGTATTGTGGGAGCAACACAAACAGCAGCTTCAGCTGGAAACACACAGTTTAGTGTCTTTGCTGCTCGCTTTAAGTCACAATAAACAGGAAACTCATTGTGTCTCGTGTCAGACTCACTCATATACAGGAAAGGAAGAGGCGGAGCTTATTTCCTGCAGGGAGAGGTTAGCAGTCTGTGTCTTTCTCATTTCTGACTCCTAAAGAGCTGAAAAACACAGGCTGTTATTGGCTGGCTGACACTGGGATTAATGTCCTTGAAGCCAGCAGTCTTTAATGTCCAGCTTCAGGATGGGCAGGTGAAAAACAGTCCTTTATGTCCTCTGATGTTCAATAAACTGTCCTGATTACTGAGGGAGCAGAGAAAGTGTCTCCATCACTCACCACAGCTGGATGCTCTGAAATCCAGCTGTGGAGAGGAGCGCCGGCGGCGTGGACGCAGTTTAGTAATCAGGAACGGGAGACAGGAGGGAGACACAGCTGGGACCAATTACACACACGAGACAGGAAACAGTAACACAGGACTGTCAAAGTAAAACAGGAAATACAGAGTCCAAAGTAAGGAGACGTGGGACACAGTGAAGACACACAAACCAGAACTATAATCACAAAACTCAGAGACATAAAGAGTGAATCAGCTGATTCAGTGTTTGTGACAAAAACATGGATCCTGGTTAATAAGTTGTGTTTGTTGGTTTCTGTATTATTTTGTGTATCGTTCTTATGAGCTGTTGTTTTTTCACTGAAATATTATTTCATTTTTTAAGCTTTTTGTTGACTTTGAAGTGCTTAAGTTGATATTTTTGAACATTTAATTTGTTCGATTATTGTCGAGTCGATAAAACTGTCAAACACAGCTGCTTCCAGCATGGCCGGAGGAGAGGTGGCCGAGCAGACGCACAACACACACAGCTCACAGGTTTGCATTTCTAGATATTGCAGATGTTGCAGAAATTGACAGTAAAGAACTCAGAGATCCAGCGCTGTCTCCTGCCCCTGATTTATACACCACAACACAACGACAGGCGTAACTCACACAAACGGGCAACATGAGGCTCAGATGCTTTGGACATGTTCACATATACTGGACACAGAATGATGAAGATGGAGCTGCAGGAAGGAGGAAAAGAGGGAAACACAGAAAAGATTCACAGATGTGGTGAAAAAGGACACGACAGGTTCTGTTTGTTAGTTTGGTTTTTCTTTATTTGGTAAAGATTCAGAAATAAAGAGAAGATCACATGTTTGAATATCATATTAATGTTCTGTAATACACAAGTTGTAAAATCTTTCCAGAGTGAGACAGAGCCTGTGCAGAGACTGTAGAAGGACAGAGCAGCAGCAGAGCAGTCCAGATACACTGATGATCCTGTCAGATCCAGAGGGACACACAGGGCTGATGCTGGACTCTACATTGTGTCTGACAGTGGAGCTGTTCTCAGAGCAGTTCACTCTGCAGCACTGACAGTCATCTGCACTTCATTCCTCTGTCAGTCACTGCTGGATGAAGCTCTCCTCTCCACCTCCCAGTAACATGGCCCAGTCAGAGCGTCTCTACACACAAGCTGCTGCTGCTTCAACCTCTCTGGATCATCAGGACACAGCTGCTCCTCTCAGCACACACACCGTCCTGTTTACCATCATCACCTCCACCTGCAGAGAGAAGGAGGAAGAGCAGAGGAGATAAACGAGTGTTTCCAGAGACTTCATCAGCTGTCAGTCAGTGATGCAGCACATCCAGTATAAAGAGCAGCAGGGACGTCAGTGCTGGGACTAGGGATGGGTATTGATAAGATTTTCACGATTCCGATTCCATTTTAGATTCTGTATAACGATCCGATTCTTTATCGATTCTTTATCGATTCTTTATCGATTCTTTTTAAAAAAGGAGAACACTAAGGTCGATTAGCTTAGAACTTTGTTTTATATCTTCTCTTTGAACAAGATAGAAATTTAGGAGTAACATGGCCTTACAAACCCAGCAGTGAGATCTTAAGAGATCCAGCCTACGGCTCTTCAATGGGTGTCACAGGATCCCCAGGGAAAATCTTTTTAAATGTAAAATAATAAAATAAATATTCTTCTGTAGCAAAAAAAAGTATAACATAAATTATTCTGCAGCAATTACACAAGAATATCCAGTAATGTCCCTGCCTACAATTAAACACATTCACTCACTGAAAATCATCTGCTGTGGCAAACGGGTGCAAGCCTTTGACCACAAACTGAGTCACTGCTCGGTGACATTCGTCTATCCTGGCCTGAAAGGAGACGCTGCCGGCAGACTGCAGCGAGAGCTGCCAGCATCTGAGCCAGACTCTGTCTCATCATGGTCACTAAATCCGCGCTAACATAATATGCACTGTTAGTTGATTATTTACCTGCTGCGTTAACGGGAGAGGACGTGCAAACGTTACCGAATTAAAAACACGACATTCATTTAAGGTCATCATGTGTTTTGTGAGCAAATGCTTTTGCATATTCGTAGTGTTTCCTCCCTTAAATGAAGTATCTACTTTGCAAGTATTGCAAGTTGCCCTGTTGTCATCCATTCTTGAAAAGTATAACCAAGCTTTTGAGCGTTTGAGCTGCCATGTTTCCTGTCAGGTACAGTGTTGGTCAAGTTACTTGAAAAAAGTAATCAGTAACTAATTACTGATTACTCCCCCAACAAAGTAATCCTGTTACTTTACTGATTACTTATTTTCAAAAGTAATTAATTACTTGGTTACTTAGTTACTTAGTTACTTTTTAAAAACACGATTGGTGATAAAGCGATAGATCTTTCAGCCCAATTCTAGTTTTTCTACATAATCCATCATACAAAATGTAATCAAATGGAAAAGTCTCTTTTTAAAACTTGTTTTATTGGTTTTAATCTTTTTACTTTATGCATCAAGCAAAAATGTAATTATATGCAACATTCTCTGACTTGAATAAATTAGTTTAACATTTAAACCTATTTTCTGCACATTCCAGCACATAAAATAACATATTTTTTGTGTTTACACTCAGTCTTTCAAATAGATGCAAGTAAAACACAGCAGAAAATAAATAAAGTCAAAGACTCAGCGGTCCTGTTGCCCTATTTTCACCTGTAAAGCAGGACTGGGGGTAGGCGGAGGTTTACCCTGGTGCAGGTGTGCTGCAGTCAGTTGAAGAGTCCGTGAGTTTCTCTGTGAGTTTCCCATTACGTCGTAGCTACTCGGTGCTTGCTCGGAAGTTTAGGGGTTTTTTTTCACTGTAAAAAGTTTTCTTCCCACGCACAATGGACACTAATGTTTTTGTCACTTTTATGGAATCAAACTCAAAGTAAGGTCAGTACTTCCACGCTTTAAACGGTGTATGCTCATACTCTCTCCTGCACTTGATATATTATCCATTGTTGATCTGCACACAGCTCTTGTCACGAACGTCACACTCACTTACGTCACTGTCATGAGATACTCTCACAAAAAAAATCACGGTTTTAGTAACGCAGTAACGCAGCGTTCCTACGGGAAAGTAACGGTAATCTAATTACCGTTTTTGCAATAGTAATCCTTTACTTTGCTCGTTACTTGAAAAAAGTAATCGGATTACAGTAACGTGTTACAAGTACTGGTTACAAATGATCTTCTTATGGCCTCTGACAGTGGACTCATCTCTGTGCTTGTCCTGCTAGACCTCAGTGCAGAGTTCGATACTGTCGACCATAATATCCTATTAGAGCGATTAGAACATGCTCAACAGTCAACAGTGCAATAGACTCAATACTTGAAATGTGCAATTCACTTGTATTTTTATTTTTTATTCCTATTTATTCTATTTATCCCCTTTGTATATTTTATTTATATTTGTCTCTGTATTTATATATGTGTGTGTGTGTGTGTGTGTGTGTGTATATATATATAACAGTTCTGTAACTGTAACTTGGGTCGTTGCTGTGCTTTTTTTGGAAGTCGAATTTCCCAGAGGACCCACCCGAGGGATTAATAAAGTTCTATCTTATCTTATCTTATCTTATGCTGTAGGTATTACAGGTACTGTGCTGCAGTGGTTTGTATCATATCTATCTAATAGACTCCAGCTTGTTCATGTAAATGGAGAGTCCTCTTCACACTAAGGTTAATTATGGAGTTCCACAGGGTTCAGTGCTAGGACCAATTCTATTTACATTATACATGCTTCCCTTAGGCAGCATCATTAGAAGACATAGCATACATTTACACTGCTATGCAGATGACACCCAGCTCTATCTGTCCATGAAGCCAGATAACACACACCAATGAGTCAAACTGCAGGAATGTCTTAAAGACATAAAGACCTGGATGGCCGCTAACTTTCTGCTTCTTAATTCAGATCAAACTGAGGTTATTGTACTCGGCCCTGAAAAGCTTAGAAATATGGTATCTAACCAGATTCTTACTCTGGATGGCATTACCTTGGCCTCCAGTAACGCTGTGAGGAACCTTGGAGTCATTTTTGACCAGGACATGTCCTTCAACGCACATATTAAACAAATATGTAAGACTGCTTTCTTCCATTTGTGCAACATCTCTAAAGTTAGAAATATCCTGTCTCAGAGTGACGCTGAAAAACTAGTTCATGCATTTATTACTTCCAGGCTGGACGACTGTAATTCATTATTATCAGGAAGTCCTAAAAACTCCCTGAAAAGCCTTCAGCTGATCCAAAATGCTGCAGCAAGAGTCCTGACAGGGACTAGAAAGAGAGAGCAGATTTCTCCTGTTTTGGCTTCCCTTCATTGGCTTCCTGTTAAATCCAGAATTCAAAATCCTGCTCCTCACATACAAGGTCTTAAATAATCAGGCCCCATCTTATCTTAATGGCCTTGTAGTACCATATCACCCTATTAGAGCACTTCGCTCTCGCTCTGCAGGCCTACTTGTTGTTCCTAGAGTATTTAAAAGTAGAATGGGAGGCAGAGCCTTCAGTTTTCAGGCCCCTCTTCTGTGGAACCAGCTTCCAGTTTGGATTCAGGAGACAGACACTATCTCTACTTTCAAGATTAGGCTTCAAACTTTCCTTTTTGCTAAAGCATATAGTTAGGGCTGGACCAGGTGACCCTGAATCCTCCCTTAGTTATGCTGCAATAGATGTAGGCTGCCGGGGATTCCCATGATGCATTGAGTTTTTCCTTTCCAGTCACCTTTCTCGCTCACTATGTGTTAACAGGCCTCTCTGCATTGAATCATATCTGTTATTAACCTCTGTCTCTCTTCCACAGCATGTCTTCATCCTGTTTTCCTTCTCTCACCCCAACTGGTCACAGCAGATGGCCCCGCCCCTCCCTGAGCCTGGTTCTGCCGGAGGTTTCTTCCTGTTAAAAGGGAGTTTTTCCTTCCCACTGTCGCCAAAGTGCTGCTCATAGGGGGTCATATGATTGTTGGGTTTTTCTCTGTACCTATGAAGCGCCTTGAGGTGACTTTTTTTGTGATTGGGCGCTATATAAATAAAATTAAATTGAATTGAATTGAATTGTTGCTTCACTTTTTCTAATCTTTGGATTTTTATTGAAGTTGATGAAAATGTTTTTCCCTCCTAGTCTGAGTTTGGACTTTCATTCATTAGAAGAACCTTGGTGTGTCCACTCTGAGCTCTGTAGGAACCCCAACAACAAGCCCAACAATCCAGATGGACGGTTCCAGCTGTTCACTGGAGGAATTCCATCCAAACATCTGCTCTCACTAAATTCTTCCTCACCTACAGACTGTGTTCTTCACTGCTTTAAACTTGGAAATGAATGCAGTCATTGGTCTGCGTGCTGCTTTGTTCAGAGAGCTGATTGGCTGTTGACAGCGTTTGATCAGAGCGTGTCAGCCGTTACTATGGTGACCATAAAGGTGACAAAAAGCCAGAAACAGGAAGTGTTTGTGTCCAATCCTGAAGCCTGTCACTGTTCTCCTCTCACAGCTTCACTGAGAAGCTGCAGCTTTACAGGAAACACTGGATCTTTGTTTCATACTGACTGTGTTTAGTACAATACTGCTGACAGCACCACCCACTCACTCCATCACTCTACTCACCACAGAGTCTCCAGTTTGCAGTCTGGACTCTGCTGAAGATCAGACAGCTGCTTCACATCTGGATCCTTCAGGTTGTTATATTGTAGGTCCAGCTCTCTCAGATGGGAGGGGTTGGACTTCAGCGCTGCTGCCAGATAATCACAGCTGATCTTTGACAAATCACAGTCCATCAAACTGTATGAAGAATGAAAGATGTAAGTTTATTAGACAATTTAATTTTAAAACACATTTTTAAAATTAAAGTGACTGAAAGGTGAATAAATAACTGTAAGTGAGTAAAAGTGAATAAAATAGCAGTATAAAAAGAGTGTAGAGTAGTTTATGTTTCTGGTTTGGGAAATGGTCTCATCGGCTGGAGTTAAAAAGCAGGGTGGCTTTTGGGGACAAAGGTGGCTCTCCTCCCCTCAGTCCTGCAGGAAATGCAGCGGAGGCATCGCCCAGAGGGGAGCCATTGAAATGCAGGGTGAAGAATGTGAGAGGGGTCATTGATGATTTTGGCTGCCTGTCTAAGGACCTGTTGGCTGAAAACCTGTGCCAGAGTTCTGACAGTTGGCATGAGCCCCCGCATCCTCAGGACCTTCTATCACTGTGCCATTGAGAGCATCCTCACTGGATGCATCACCACCTGGTATGGCAACAGCACCGCCTACAACTGCAAAGCTCTCCAGAGAGTAGTGCGGTGCTCTGAACGGATAATTGGAGGTGAGCTTCCCTCCCTCCAAGACATCTACAGGAAGCGGTGCCTGAGGAAAGCGGGGAGGATCATCAAGGACTCCAGTCACCCCAGCCATAAACTGTTCAGACTGCTTCCATCAGGAAGGAGGTTCTGCAGCATCCGGTCCCGTACCAGCAGACTGAGAGACAGCTTCTTCCATCAGGCCATCAGACTGCTGAACACGTCATAGACACCTCAGCTTCACTACTGGAACTTCAACATTATGCACTCCATACTGTATATAAATGCCACTGTTTTGCACATATTCAACTCTGTATATTTTTATATATTTTATTTATTGTTTACTCTATTTAATTTGTAAAATAGGTGTACACACACACACACACACACACACACACGTAGAAAAATATTTAGTATACACATCCAGAAATGTATATACTATTATATATTGTACATATATTTATTAGTTTCAGATGTAGCCATTCTTGTATTTTGCTTGTTTACATTATTGTATTTTGCACAACTCTGTTGCTTGTGAAGCTCGCACACAAGAATTTCACATCACATGTGCTGTACCAATGTACCTGCACATGTGATGTGACAATAAAAGTGATTTGATTTGATTTGATTTGATTTGATTTGAGTGGGCGTTAAGACGTCTGGGAAGGGATCTCAGAACTGGATTATAGATGGCAGAGAGTTGGTGTCGTAAACCACCGCCTCTGTTAGAAGATGGTCGCTCACAGTGGACATACAGGGGGTGCAGAATTATTAGGCAAGTTGTATTTTTGAGGAATAATGTTATTATTGAACAACAACCATGTTTTCAATGAACCCAAAAAACTCATTAATATCAAAGCTGAATGTTTGTGGAAGTAGTTTTTAGTTTGTTTTTAGTTTTAGCTATTTTAGGGGGATATCTGTGTGTGCAGGTGACTATTACTGTGCATAATTATTAGGCAACTTAACAAAAAACAAATATATACCCATTTCAATTATTTCTTTTTACCAGTGACACCAATATAACATCTCCACATTCACAAATATACATTTCTGACATTCAAAAACAAAACAAAAACAAATCAGCGACCAATATAGCCACCTTTCTTTGCAAGATAAGATAAGATAAGATAAGATAAGATAAGATAAGATAAGATAACCTTTATTAGTCCCACACGTGGGAAATTTGTTTTGTCACAGCAGGAAGTGGACAGTGCAAAAGTTATGAGGCAAAAATTAGAATACAATAAGAATAAATACAGTACACAACTGTACAGAATAGAATAAAATAAAATACTATATACAGTAGAATAAAATAAAATAAATATACAATAAGATAAAAATAGAATACAAATACAAATTATATACTATATACAACTGAGTAAAAATACAACGATGACAGAAAGGATTATTGCACTTAGTATTATTGCATATGTATGGATGTGTGTGCTTGATCAGTTAAAGTCTTTATTATGGAGTCTGACAGCAGTGGGGAGGAAAGACCTGCGAAATCTTTCCGTCCCACACCGTGGGTGCCGCAGTCTCCCACTGAAGGAGCTGCTCAGTGCTGTCACAGTCTGCTGCATGGGGTGGGAGATGTTGTCCATCAGGGATGACAGCTTAGCCGCCGTTCTCCTGTCACTCACCACCTCCACTGGGTCCAGAGGGCATCCTAGAACAGAGCTGGCCCTTCGGATCACCCTGTTCAGTCTCTTCCTGTCCCCAGCAGAGATGCTGCCGCCCCAGCAGACCACACCATAAAAGATAGCAGAAGCCACAACAGAGTCATAGAATTTCTTCATAGAATGGACACTCAAAAGCCTGCCATCCATGGATTCTGTCAGTGTTTTGATCTGTTCACCATCAACATTGCGTGCAGCAGCAACCACAGCCTCCCAGACACTGTTCAGAGAGGTGTACTGTTTTCCCTCCTTGTAAATCTCACATTTGATGATGGACCACAGGTTCTCAATGGGGTTCAGATCAGGTGAACAAGGAGGCCATGTCATTAGTTTTTCTTCTTTTATACCCTTTCTTGCCAGCCACGCTGTGGAGTACTTGGACGCGTGTGATGGAGCATTGTCCTGCATGAAAATCATGTTTTTCTTGAAGGATGCAGACTTCTTCCTGTACCACTGCTTGAAGAAGGTGTCTTCCAGAAACTGGCAGTAGGACTGGGAGTTGAGCTTGACTCCATCCTCAACCCGAAAAGGCCCCACAAGCTCATCTTTGATGATACCAGCCCAAACCAGTACTCCACCTCCACCTTGCTGGCGTCTGAGTCGGACTGGAGCTCTCTGCCCTTTACCAATCCAGCCACGGGCCCATCCATCTGGCCCATCAAGACTCACTCTCATTTCATCAGTCCATAAAACCTTAGAAAAACCAGTCTTGAGATATTTCTTGGCCCAGTCTTGACGTTTCAGCTTGTGTGTCTTGTTCAGTGGTGGTCGTCTTTCAGCCTTTCTTACCTTGGCCATGTCTCTGAGTATTGCACACCTTGTGCTTTTGGGCACTCCAGTGATGTTGCAGCTCTGAAATATGGCCAAACTGGTGGCAAGTGGCATCTTGGCAGCTGCACGCTTGACTTTTCTCAGTTCATGGGCAGTTATTTTGCGCCTTGGTTTTTCCACACGCTTCTTGCAACCGTGTTGACTATTTTGAATGAAACGCTCGATTGTTTGATGATCACGCTTCAGAAGCTTTGCAATTTTGAGACTGCTGCATCCCTCTGCAAGATATCTCACTATTTTTGACTTTTCTGAGCCTGTCAAGTCCTTCTTTTGACCCATTTTGCCAAAGGAAAGGACGTTGCCTAATAATTATGCACACCTGATATAGGGTGTTGATGTCATTAGACCACACCCCTTCTCATTACAGAGATGCACATCACCTAATATGCTTAATTGGTAGTAGGCTTTCGAGCCTATACAGCTTGGAGTAAGACAACATGCATGAAGAGGATGATGTGGACAAAATACTCATTTGCCTAATAATTCTGCACTCCCTGTAGATGGCTTCTTTCACTCTTTCAAACCATCTGTCCTCTCTAGGGATGGGTATCGTTTAGGTTTTATCCGATACCGGTGCCAAATTGGTACTTTTGAAACGGTGCCGGTGCTTAAACGGTGCTTAAAGAATGGAGAACACAAAATTGGTCCAAAAACCTCTCATGTTCAGCTGTTTTTTTGTAAAAAGATAACAATGTTAGCCTTTTCTGCAGCTATGGGGCATATATGGTATCACTCTTGGCTGGAAGCAGTGCTTAAACAATGGAAAAGACACAAACTTTGTCCTAAACCTCTCATGTTTAACTGTTTTCCACTTTTTCTTTGGTCATTTTAGCCTTTTTGGCCAGGGTGCAGGAAGTATCTGTCATCAAACAAGAAGACAGCTGCATGTAGCTATGATGGTGTTTGCTAGTTCACCTTACATGCATTAATGTAATCACGTGGTTAGCCTACTCAACGTAAATTACACACGAACAACATTAAGCTACTCACGCAGAGAAGAACGGCTGCTGCTGCATCATCATCCTCATCATTTCTGCTACACTGGCAGGGCTAGGGGCCAGGACTCTACTCTTCGTGTTTTTGGGGGATGTTGCTAACTCCAGGTCCGATAACAGGCAACCCACCCGCAGTAGATGTGCTCGGTGTGAGGTCTCACAGCAAGCTATCAAATACGGCGCATTTCTCGGCTTTTTAAAAAAATACTATGCGTCGCCAGGTGTTTCATCGGATTTGAGGTGTTACCTCCTTTGACAGTATCACAGTATCAGCTTAAAGCACTTGTTGCAGGCTGCTGAGTTTGCATCTTTTGCTGTGAAGTACAGCCAGACTTTTGACCGCTTCGCCTTGGGCATTTTTAATCGGTAGCTCTGCTCTAAAAGAACGTACGTACCTGGACCCGCCTACTATCCTCGGAAACGTAAAATGATTGGCTAGAAGTGTATCACAGCTCAGGAAAAAGAAGCACTGAAATAAAGCACCGAAATAAAGCGCCGAAATGTGCGCTGCTTTTTGGTCTGGTTACTACCGTTTATGTCAGAACCGGCGCCATCATGGCACCGGACACCGGTACCCATCCCTAGTCCTCTCTGTCCAAAATGTGAACATTGGCATCCTCGAAAGAGTGTCCTTTATCCTTAAGATGCAGATGGACAGCTGAGTCTTGTCCTGTGGAGGTGGCTCTTCTGTGTTGTGCCATGCGCTTGTGAAGTGGCTGTTTGGTCTCTCCAATGTAGAGGTCTGGGCATTCCTCGCTGCACTGTACAGCATACACCAGACTTAACAATGTGGTGTATGCTAAGATCCCTTCCCAGACGCCTTAACGCCCACTCACATCCTGGGCCATCTGACCTCAGGAATTCGCATGATAAGGTGGGGCCAGGTTTCACAATGAACTCACCCGAAACTCTGGCTGATTGGGACCCACACCCAGTTTCACACCTTGGCTCAGGCGATTAGGGGATCATCAGGGGTCCTTTTGTCCCTCTGTGGGGGGTCACTCCCACTAGGCCTATATCTGGGACTCTCCACCATTTGACCTTAGAACTGAAGAAGCTTCTCGGATGAGAGGTGAAATGTCTTCAAGTAACTTAAAGAAGTCCAGACGCTTTTCTTTGCAAGCTCCTTTGACTACGATGACCTGGATGACTGAGAACCTTCACAGACATTTAGATATCATATGACATTCTTTGTAGGAGCCGCTCTCTATACCAGAACTCTGTTAAGGCAGCTAAAGCAGCTTTCTTATCAGATATTATTGAGACTAACAGCCCCGAATTCTATTAAAACAGACTTTACCATGAAGATCCTCAGTGTGGATCAGTATATCAGCATTATGTCTGCAGTTTAGTTTCAGCACAACTTTAACATCATATTCATCTCAGCACAACTAAAAAATGGTGACTGACCTCAGAGTTTCAAGCCCACATCCTGGACTCTCCAGAAAACCACACAGATGCTTCACTCCTGAATCCTTCAGGTCATTGGACGTCAGGTCCAGCTCTCTCAGATGAGAGGGGCTGGACTTCAACGCTGCTGCCAGATAATCACAGCTGATCTCTGATAAACCACATTCCTTCAATCTGTATAAAGAATGAAAGATGTAAGTTTATTAGACAAAGCGTGTGTCCATGTCTGCTTACAAAGACATGTTTAGTGTTGTTGCGTAATGTGGACAGATTCAAGTCCTCCTGGCCGTGCCTGACATCATACCTGAGGGAATAAAAGGACCTGATATTCAGCCTTATGTGTTAAGCGTGTTGAAAATGGTCAGAGAGCTAAACAGAGCCTTTCACTATATGCTAGTAAGTAGATCATCTTTATTCGTAATCAAAGATACATTTGGATTAAATGGATTATGCTATAATGAACATGCTAATGAAATGTGAACTGAATAAAGACATGAAATGAAATAACCATTGCTTTAGTTAAAGGGGGTCAGAGGTCACAGATGAAGGAAAGTAAGGTGAGGCTGAAGATCAATGAATCTGATGTAAACACCCGATTGATTGATTAGATTTTAGAAAGAAAGGTGGGTGACTTGAAAGTATAAACTGGGATGCATGGAAGTGTTCTGGGTCGGTCTGCGGCATCCTGTGAGACGAGCAGTTCAAAGGGTTCCAGAAGTCGGAAACTCCAGCCGAGGAGGGAAGGGGAGATTGGCCACAGTGGACTGGAATTACAGACTGCTTATCATCTTCATCATCATCATCATCATCATTGCTGTATTGGATTATAATTCTGAGAAGGATTAGGACTTCCATCAGTGTCCAGATTATAACTTTAAGAAGATGTGGGATCTATCAGTGAATACTGCTCTCCTGATTATTTCCATGAACAAATCGACAGTGCTGGAAGTGTCCCTCTCATCGCCCCAAATGAACTAAATCATCATCACAATAATTTTTAACCCTACAACTGTTTACAACTTGCATAGTTCCCATTTCTGTATAACTGTATATCTCAGATTTCTGTAAAGTTATTTATTTCATATTCTGTATAGTTTTTCATATTTATATCCTGTTCATATCCTGTACATAGCTTGTACTCACTACAGCCTGTACATACTTATAGTTATAGAATATTCACAACATACTTCATACCGTGTACATTATAACATACCATAATAGACCCATTTCTGTAATATACTTACATATCTATATTATTGCTAATATATATTGTAATATATCTATATCACTAAAGCACTTCTGGATGGATGCAAACTGCATTTCGTTGCCCTGTACCTGTGCATGTGCAATGACAATAAAGTTGAATTCTAATTCTAATTCTAATCAGCTCAAAGTGGGTTGGTTCAATAAGTAAAATTGATGTAATCTGATTATTCTTTTTATTCTTTGCTTTGCTCTTGTCAAACTGCTTTGATAAAATCTGCTGCAGTTTAAACTGAGTATTAATCTATATTAGTGTAAATACCTCTAATAGGTTACTTTGGTCTTTCCAGGTAATATTTTCCCCTGGAGTCTGCGGTCCAGGCTTCTAATCCCAGCTTAACAAGCACTACAAGAGGAGAGCTGCCATATCCTTCCAAGACGCCGGCACAAGTTGTTGCAGCGGCTTATGGCTCTCCGTCTTAGTACTCCTCTCTTTTGTTTAGTTTCCTTAGTTTGTACATCCTTTTAATTTCTTTGTGCACTATTGGTTCTGCTTTCAAAATTCGCTACACCTGCCAGGACCTCACAGACATCGGGGACCTGCACCAGACATTGTTTCGTGGTACTTTCATCGCACTCACATAGCGAGACTGTTACGGCCCTGGCCGAGTTTTGTGGTATTCTATGTCTTTATCTACAGGTCCTTCCTGATTGGCGAGCAGGCCAATTGGTTTTAAAAGATCCCTCAGCAGCAGTGACTGACAGCAGCAGCAGACCTGACCCCCTTTATCTACGTGCATGAAAGCTGGTGCAACAACGAACCTGCTCCCCGAACCTCAAGTACATGTCAGTAAGATGGAATGGTAAATGGACTTATTCTTATATAGCGCTTTTCTACTCTCCCAGAGTACTCAAAGCGCTGTATACAACATGCCACATTCACCCAATCACACCGTTTCTCACACGCACTTTCTCTATACTTAGTGCTTTCTAAGTACATTCACACACATTCACACTCCAATGGATGCATCGAAGAGCAACTTGGGGTTAGTATCTTGCCCAGGGACACTTGACATGCACACTGGAGGAGCCAGGGATTGAACCACCAACCTTCCGATCAGTAGGTGTCCTGCTCTACCTCCTGAGCTACAGCCACCCCCAAGATGCCGGCCTTTTTTTCTACTGAGAGAGTACATTCCACCCAATGCCAACATAAACATGGCGTTCTCCGTCCTGCTGAAACCATTAACAAACAGCAACGGGCCCACCCTGACGGTATTCACATAATTGCAGGTGACTTTAATAAGGCAAAGACTGTTCTGTCCCAAAGTTCTATCATCATGTCAAATGTCCCACCAGGGAAGAGAACATTCTAGATCATGTTTACTCCAACATTAAGCATGCATAGAGAGCCATACTCCTCCCCCTCCTCGGCCAGTCCGACCACTTCTCCCTCCTGCTCCCCCCAGCCTGAAAATACACTTTGCAAACTGCAGGACTACTTCACACAGACAGACTGGGACATAATTGAACACCAGGACCTAGAAGCTTTCACAGGATCAGTACTGGACTACAGTACTGATAGCAGTGAACCCCAGGAAGGCTGCCGGTCCAGATGGATTACCTGGCAATGTGCTAAGAGGATGTGCCCAGCAGCTCACCCTCATCTTCACCAGAATCTTAAACCTCTCACTGGATCAGGCAGCCATCCCATCCTGTCTAAATCAGCCACAATCATCCCAGTGCCAAAGAAGTCTCCCATCACTAGCCTGAACAATTAATGCCCGGTAGCTGGTATTCATGAAATGCTTCATGAGAGACTGGTCCTTCAGCACATCAAGGACTTCCTCCCCTCAGAATTCAACCCCTACCAGTTTGCATACCTCGCAAACTGATCCATGGAAAACACCATCGTCATAGCCCTCCACTCTGTGCTGAGTCACCTGGAACAGCGGCAAAGCTATGTGCGAATGCACTTTGTGGACTACAGTTCAGCTTTCAATACAATCATGCCTGGATAAAGAACTTTCTCACAGACTGTAAGACTCGGCCCTCATCTTTCCTCCAATCGCACACTGAGCACAAGCTCCCCACAGGGCTGTGTGCTGAGCCCCCTCATTTATTCTCTCTATACCCATGCCTGCAGATTGACCCACAACAACATCCTCATCATCAAGTTTTCTGATGATCTCTTGGTCTCTTGTGTTCTGGGGGCCTCTGGATGTCTGGAGTTTTGATCTCCTCCATACCCGCTTCACACCCTGGAGGACGGGGCTGTGGCCCGCCCACACTCCCTAGCAGATCATTACATGGAGAAACCTTTGGAATGCAAGCATGCTGATCCACACAGGTATGCACACATGGGTATTCACAGACGCGGACTAAAGCTTTCTTGGCTGCTGCCTCAAAGCACACTGTGCGCTGTCTATCTTGCGTGCTGCACAATATCGTTTATTACTTAGTAAATATTGATATCTATGACTAGCTAGTTTATTGTGATGGTGCTTTGTTTTCTCTATTATTATGTTGCTCTTTGTTGTTTGCTGTCTCCTCTGTTTGTTTTTTTTGTTTGTTTTTTTTTTTTTCTCCATACAGGTGACCCAGGAGTTCTTTTTTTTTTTCTCTCTCTTCCCCCCCCTTCTCACCGTCTCTTCTCCCCTTTGGTTTTCTTTCTTTCTCTCATTCATTCCCCCTGTCCTATTTATTAAAAAAAAAAAAGAAAAAAAAAAGAAAAAAAAAAAAAGTTTTCTGATGACACCACGCTAGTCAGCAGAACAGTGCACCCTGTGTGGGAGGGAGAACTGTGTAGGAGATGCACTGTATCTCATTGTACAATGGTATAGTGACAAAGAAGGAATTCTATTCTAATCTATTCTATTCTAACAAGTGTGAATGATATGGTTTGACATGCAAGGCTACAAAGGTTTATTTGTATCAGGACAAGCAGGGAAGACACCTGGAAAGAGTCAAACCAGACTTCCTGTATAAAGGTGGTTCCACAGATTGACGATGACAGAACAATTAAAACATGGTGACTGACCTCAGAGTTTCAAATCGCCATCGTGGATTCTCCAGAAGAACACACAGCTGCGTCACTCCTGAATCCTGAAGGTTGTTGAGGCTCAGGTTCACCTCTCTTGGATACGAGGGGTTGAGCTTCAGCACTGCTGCCAGATAATCACAGCTGATTGTTGACAAATCACAGAAACTCAACCTGTATAAAGAATGAAAGATGTAAGTTTATTGGACAACGTGTGTTCTTGAAATCATTCAGTATTTCATAATCTGTTCAAAGCTGAAAAAGGTTCAGAATGTAGAAGTTTAGGAAATGGAAACTCCAAACAGCTGAAGCTAACAGAAAGCAGCTTCAAACAAACACAACAAGAGAAAAAACTCAAACATTAAAGTCGTACATTTCCAACGAGTATTTTAAAGATAGCATCACCAATGATCATCTTCTGCTCAGTAGAACTTTGGTTTTCCACATGTGAGTGTTAATGATGCAGATAGGACTGTGAGCGCAAAGAGGGAGCGAGAAGGATGACAGAATTTTAATGCCGTATTTGGATGACTTTCTGTCTTTATTTTCACAAATTATGCTGTAACTCTCTTAGTGTCCTGGAGCTTTGAGCAGTATCATTACGTCCTTTTTACCTGAGTTTCCACAGCTCTTATAACAGCAGTGTTATAAGAGGTACAGGTACATGCTGCCTCTGCTTCAGCTCTGTTTATGATGCACAAACTGCAGGAACCAAACTCATACTGGTTCATTTCAATCATGCTTACTTACAAAGACACTTTGAAACTCTTATCAGTATGTTTCCTGTCCTACTAGGAATGATCAAACTCTGGACCTTTGTTCTGGATCAGTGAAGAATGCTCAGAAATCCCTCCTACTGCCCAAGCTTGAACATCATCAGCACTTTAACACTGAGCAGAAGTACATGGAAAAGGCCTTTTGCTCCAGCGACAACGTTTTTACTCAGGTCCAAAAAAGCCCTATGATGAAAACATAAGGCTGGTTTCTTGATTTGGAACTAACAGGACTCAGAGAGGCCGGATAAACGTCACCCTGTCCCATCAGGTCTGCTCCTCCCCACAGGGATGAGGCTCTTGCCCTTTTTATTCATCCTACACAAAAATGTGTGTGAGAGCAGCCACAGCCCGGTCCTCCGTGGTTTTATTCAAACTCATCTCATACTGAACACACACACTTTGTAGGAATCATCAGTAATTTTTTTTGTCTCAGGTTAGCTTCAGATTAGGAATTTATACTTTTTCCAATTTGAGTCACAGAGCGTTACATGATATCACAGAAGCTGATTGGTCAGCTGCAGTGATGGTGGTGAAGCAGCATTAATGATGATGCTGTAGAACAACAGGAACACGGGGATATCAGACTGTTAGTGAGTTTAGTCATTCCTGCTGCACTGTTTGTCCTTCTTATTGAAGTGATCTGCTGAGAGCTCACACTGTTCTCTGTAGAAATGATGTCAGTCTGACTCGTCACATGTTTGGAGGCGTGTTTGATGTTTGCTCTTCTGGAAACTCTCAGTATCAAATATGGAATATGCAAAGGAATGGAGACATGCTTCAGTCTTTATAGACCTGTTTCTGTAGCTGCCACTATCATTCTACATGTTTGTACATCAGCTTGTGAAATCCTGTCTGCTGTCTTCATTCATCACTCTTCACCTGCTTCACTGCCACTGTGTGGGTGGAGCTGCCTGAGCCCCGCCCACACACAGAGCTCCTCTCTGGAGCTAAAATTCTGTGTCATCTCTGCCTCCTTTCTATATCCTCCATCTCTCTTTTCTCTTCTTCAGTGTCCTGCAGCCACTGAGCCTCTCACAGCCATTAGCACGCCCATACCTGAGCAGCTAGCATTACCCAGCATCCCGTGAAGCAGTGAATCAGTGAATTTGTGAGTGTGCAATAATTCCTGCACTTGTTTTTTTTTTTTTTTTCACAGATCGCTGTGTGTTGTGAACTTTGATGGCCCATGTGTGGGCCACTGACAATATGTTGGAATAATTGGTTGAATTGTGAATATTGTACTGCTACAGTCAATGGACTAGACCAGTGAAGTAGAAAACAGGCTTTACCATGAAGATCCTCAGTGTGGATCAGTATAAGATAAGATAAGATAAGATAACCTTTATTAGTCCCACACGTGGGAAATTTGTTTTGTCACAGCAGGAAGTGGACAGTGCAAAAGTTATGAGGCAAAAATTAGAATACAATAAGAATAAATACAGTACACAGCTGTACAGAATAGAATAAAATAAAATACTATATACAGTAGAATAAAATAAAATAAATATACAATAAGATAAAAATAGAATACAAATACAAATACTATATACAACTGAGTAAAAATACAACGATGACAGAAAGGATTATTGCAGTTAGTATTATTGCATATGTATGGATGTGTGTGCTTGATCAGTTAAAGTCTTTATTATAGAGTCTGACAGCAGTGGGGAGGAAAGACCTGCGAAATCTTTCCGTCCCACACCGTGGGTGCCGCAGTCTCCCACTGAAGGAGCTGCTCAGTGCTGTCACAGTCTGCTGCATGGGGTGGGAGATGTTGTCCATCAGGGATGACAGCTTAGCCGCCGTTCTCCTGTCACTCACCACCTCCACTGGGTCCAGAGGGCATCCTAGAACAGAGCTGGCCCTTCGGATCAGCCTGTTCAGTCTCTTCCTGTCCCCAGCAGAGATGCTGCCGCCCCAGCAGACCACGCCATAAAAGATAGCAGAAGCCACCACAGAGTCATAGAAGGTCTTCAGGAGTGGGCCCTCCACCCCAAACGACCTGAGTCTCCGCAGCAGGTACAGCCTGCTCTGCCCTTTCCTGTAGAGGGCGTCTGAGTTATGAGTCCAGTCCAGTCTATTGTTCAGATGAACACCAAGGTATAATAATAATATCAGCTGATGTCTGCAATTTAGTTTCAGCACAACTTTCACATCCTATTCATCTCAGCGCGACTAAAACATGTGACTGACCTCAGAGTTTCAAATCGACATCGTGGATTCTCCAGAAGAACACACAGCTGCTTTACTCCTGAATCCTGCAGGTTACAGTAGTTTCCACTCAGGTCCAATAGTTTCGGATACAACGGGTTGGACTTCAGCGCTGCTGCCAGATAATCACAGCTGATGTCTGACAAACCACAGTCCTTCAATCTGCATAAACAATAAAAGATGTAAGTTTATTAGACAAATTGTGTGCTTGAAATCATTCAGTGTTTCATCATCTGTTCAGAGCTGAAAAAGGTTCAGAATGTAGAAGTTTAGAAAATGGAAACTCCAAACAGCTGAAGCCAACAGGAAGCAGCTTCAAACAAACACAACAAGAGAAAAAACTCAAATCAAAGTCATACATTTATCTTGAAACAGTTGTGTTTTTCCTTCCAGGAACTACATGGCTTCACTTTTAAAGGTGAAGTGTGAAAGAAATATACATATTTGAAGTCCAACACCTTTTTCCAGTCACATTATTAAAGCAGACAAACTACAAGCTCATTTTCATTCCAACAAGTCATTTTCTTACCTGGACTAACAACACTGGTCTCTATGTGCAGCTGGCTGTGAGACCAGTGCTCAGGGAGCGTCTACAAAGTGCAACACTGAAAGAACATCACACACTCATTTGCTTCCAGCACACAAACATCTACTGTCATTATTCATGTTCCTGCTCCTCTGGATTCACACGGAGCTTCTGGTTGTTATTTACCCGTTGCCATGGTGAATCATAGTATGGGGCTCCATAACTCAGACTGAGCATGCTCAGAGCTGTTTGACCTGACTCTGATCAGCTGATCTGGAACATGGAACTCTGCTATATGTACATTATTACATCTACACCTGAATCTCAACACTCACAACACGCTCACGATGGCAGCAGGAGCAGCCATCGGCCATCAGCTGTGCAACACTTACACAAATTAATATTTAGGCACGTAGATCATTTATGTGCTTCAGCTCTTCTTACAGCTCTTCTTTTACTGCCAACATATTTCATAAGGAGCAGCTTTTCCTTTGAAAGCCAGCTTTCTCTGTTTCCTGTTTTCATTGTTGGATAATTGAACAAGTCGATCCTTCAGCGCGTTGAATTGTGTTACACCAAAAAAAAAAAAAAAGCAAGGGTTTCACATTGTTCAGGCAGAATCGAGCGTTGAAGAATGAATTCACGCATCAATAAACATTTTCATCAGCACAAACAGGACAATGATGCTTTCATCACTTCAAGACTGGATTATTGTAATTCTTTCTACTTGGGCCTACAATCTTCTCTTCTTCAGCGTTTGCAGCTGGTCCAAAATGCCGCAGCACGTCTCTTGACCAGCACTAGAAAGTACGATTCTATCACCCCTGTTCTGGCAAATTTACACTGGCTTCCTATTAAATACCGAATTGATTTTTGTCATGACCCTGTGCCTTCTCGGCTGACTCTGTACGGCTACAAGTGTTTTTGTTGTGCTGCATCTCTCTCTCTCCCCTGCACTGCGCTCTACCGGGGCGGAGTCATGACGGCTCCAGCCCCTGGCTCGGACACCTGCAAGCAATCATCTCACTCACCTCTTAAGGCGGCTGCTGAGAGTGCTTCCTCGCTGGATTATTGTGTAACACTAGTCAGTGTCATCATCTATCTGAGCCGTTTTTCGAGTTTCTGTCGTGCCACTACTCACCTGCCTTTCCTCTCTGTGCCAGGATTCTCGCCAGCCTGAGGACCGCCGTTGGTGAGCTAAAACCGGAGTCCGAGCTACCTGAGCTTCAGGGGATTTTGTACATAGCCCTCTTCTTCCCGTGCCTGTGCTTCCCGGAGACCCTCTTCCTGTGCCCCCTCACCTGTATATATTCGCACCCGGTGTCTGTGTGTGTAAATAAATCACGAACTTAAGTGACGGTCTGCCTCCGAGTCCCTCCTGAGCCTGACAGAATAATCCAGCCACCGCTATGGACTCAGCAGGCCCAGCCTCGGCAGCGACAGCCCCTATGTCTCTGGAGGAGCTTCTGCACCGACACGAACAAATGCTGGTGAAGCTCAGCGGAGACGTGGCGTCTCTAACGCAGGCCTTCGCCCAACGGATTCCGCTGGCCGAGGACCAGCCTCCCACGGCCCCTCCCCAGGTAACGCACGCTCCTGCCGTCACTACAACAGCCACAGCTACCCAGGCTGCTAGCGCGGTAGCATCAGTAGCCTCCGCGGTTTCGCTGGATAAGCTTTTGCCTTCACCTGAGGCTTTTTCTGGGGAGATGGGAAAATGTGCGGGATTTTTGTTGCAGTGTTCTATGCACTTTCAATTACTGCCCCATGTGTTTGTTTCTGACGGGGTTAAGATCGCTTACGTCACCCAGCTACTACGTGATCGAGCCCTGGCCTGGGCCCAGGCCCAGCTGCAGGCTTGCCCCGGAATGTCTTATGACGACTTCCTGTCGCGCTTCAAGTCGGTGTTTGATAAAGGCTCTAGTACAGAGGCAGCTGGCTATCGTTTGATTAATCTGAAGCAAGGTAGGCGAAGCATGGCTGACTTTTCTGTTGATTTCTGGACTCTAGCTGCACAGACCAAATGGGGACCTGAGGCCCTGAAGACCACTCTGTTAAATAATATCCGCGAAGAGCTCAAGGATGAGATAATGATGCGTGAGCTTCCTGCTTCTCTAAATGCTTTGATGTCCCTGTGTATTCAGGTGGATGATCGCCTGCGGGCGCGCCAGAGCTCACGAAGACAGCAGTTTCGCGAGCCCCTGGCTTTTCGGGAGCCCCAACCCGACGCACGGGAGGCTAGAGCTTTTGGAACTGAGGAGGAGGTACCCATGCAGCTGGGACGTTCTCGACTCACCCCTGCGGAGCGACAACGCCGGTTTTCCGCGGGTGAGTGTCTGTATTGCGGTCGCAAGGGGCATTACATCTCTGCCTGCCCGGCGCTGGCAAAAGGAGGCGCCCGCCAATAATTGAGAGGGTACTGGTGGGCGACCTGTCCAGCAACAAGCCTCTTCCCCGTCTCTTGCTGCCTGCTAAACTCACCCTCCGGTCGTTGTCCCATTCCCTCTCTGTGTTAATTGACTCTGGTGCAGAACAGAATTTCATTGATGCGTCGCTAGTCTCCAAGCTCAGCATTGGCACACGACCACTGCCTCATCCTCTCCGCGTGTCCGCCCTGTCTGGTCACCGGTTGCCTGACATAACGCACGTCACCCTACCTGTCACACTCACTCTCTCCGGTAACCACGTTGAGAACGTTTGTTTCTGTGTGTTTAAGGCTCCAGTAACCCCGCTCGTACTAGGTTATCCATGGCTTTCACAACACAACCCACACATCGACTGGAAGAAGGAGCAAGTTATGGGGTGGGGTGTGGGCTGCCACATGACCTGCCTTCGGGCCGCCACGCCATCTGCTCCCTCTCCCCCCCCCCCCCGGGAAGCCTTCAAAGTCACCAGAGCTGTCTTCGGTTCCTTCCGTCTATCATGACCTCGCAGCAGTTTTTAGTAAGGATGAGGCGGGCTCGCTTCCACCACACCGGCCCTATGACTGTGCCATTGATCTTCTCCCTGGGGCGCCTCTCCCCTCTGGCCGCCTCTACAGCCTCACACAGCCCGAAAGGGAAACCATGGAGAGATACGTCAACGACTCTCTGGCTGCTGGGTTAATTCGCCCGTCATCCTCCCCCGTGGGGGCAGGTTTCTTCTTTGTTGCAAAGAAAGACAAGACGCTCCGGCCATGTATTGATTACCGCGGCCTCAACAAGATCACAGTAAAGAACAAGTACCCTCTTCCCCTCCTTAATTCTGCTTTCGAACTACTCCAGGGGGCCACAGTGTTCAGCAAACTGGACCTGCGAAACGCTTACCACCTGGTGAGGATCCGGGAGGGAGATGAGTGGAAGACCGCTTTCAACACTCATATCGGACACTATGAGTATCTCGTCATGCCCTTTGGCTTAACCAATGCGCCCGCGGTCTTCCAGGCCCTTGTTAACGATGTTCTGAGGGATTTTATTAATCGATGTGCTTTTGTGTACCTTGATGATATTCTCATTTTCTCTAAGTCCCAGGCGGAGCACGAGAGTCACGTGAGGCAGGTCCTGCAGCGCCTCCTGGAGAACCGGTTGTTCGTGAAAGCGGAGAAATGTGAATTTCACGTTGACACTGTGGCCTTCCTTGGCTATATCATCTCTCAGGGGGATCTCAAACCTGACCCCGAGAAGGTCCGGGCCGTGGTGGACTGGCCTCAACCGCCGAACCGCCAGCAACTCCGACGGTTCCTAGGATTCGCCAACTTCCACCGACGCTTCATAAAGGACTACAGTAAGATCGCCTCACCTCTCACTGCGCTTACCTCTCCCAAAGTTCCTTTTCAGTGGGACCTCTCTGCTCAGGAGGCCTTTTCCCTACTAAAGGAGAAGTTCACTACCGCCCCCATCCTCCGTCAGCCCAACCTCAGGCAACCGTTCGTGGTGGAGGTGGATGCTTCGGACTCTGGAGTGGGAGCAGTTCTGTCTCAACGATTTGAAGGTACGCTCCATCCCTGTGCATTCTTTTCTCGTCGTCTCTCACCCGCAGAACAGAACTACGGCATCGGTGATCGGGAGCTGCTAGCGGTCAAACTGGCCCTGGAGGAGTGGAGGCACTGGCTTGAGGGCGCGGAACACCCATTCATCGTGTGGACCGACCATAAGAACCTTGAGTACATCCGGTCCGCCAAACGCCTAAATTCACGACAAGCCAGGTGGGCCCTCTTCTTCACAAGATTCAATTTCACCATCACTTACAGACCAGGGTCGCGCAACGTGAAGCTCGATGCACTCTCCCGTCAGTTTTCCAGTACGGAAGGAGACTCCGATCCAGAACCGATTCTTCCAGCTACCTGTGTTATTGGAGCTGTCACATGGGAGATCGAAGCTCTCGTGCGCGAGGCCCAGGATACTGACCCCGACCCGGGGACGGGCCCCCCTGGTCGGTTGTTTGTCCCTGCTGCTGTCCGACCTCAGGTACTCCACTGGGGCCACACTGCCCGGTTCACCTGTCATCCAGGAGCCCGCCGCACCATCACCTTCCTGCAGCGGTTTTTCTGGTGGCCCACCTTGGACAAGGACGCCAGGGAGTACGTTATGGCGTGCACCACGTGTGCCCGGAACAAACGTCCCAACCGACCACCCGCCGGGCTTCTTCAACCACTCCCCACACCAGGACGGCCATGGTCTCACATAGCGCTGGACTTCGTTACGGGGCTCCCACCGTCATCCGGTAACACCACCATCCTCACTATTGTTGACCGTTTTTCTAAGTCGGCTCATTTCATCGCCTTCCCCAAGCTCCCTACAGCCCTGGAGACCGCCCAGCTGCTCACCACCCACGTCTTCCGGCTTCATGGCATTCCGATGGACATCGTTTCCGACCGGGGACCCCAATTTACCTCTCGGGTTTGGAGGGAGTTCTGCGTGCAGATCGGCGCCGCGGTCAGTCTCTCTTCGGGCTTCCACCCTCAGAGCAATGGACAGGCCGAGCGTACCAACCAAGAGCTCGAAGCGGCACTCCGCTGTGTCGTCTCTCTCAACCAGGCCACTTGGAGCGAGCAGCTCCCCTGGATTGAGTACGCCCACAACTGCCTGACCTCTTCAGCCACTGGACTGTCGCCGTTCGAAGCCTCATTGGGCTACCAACCACCCCTGTTCCCGGCCGTGGAGGGTGAGCATGCCGTCCCATCGGTACAACATCATTTCCGCAGGTGCCGCCGGGCCTGGCGGTCCACCCGAGCCGCTCTGCTGCGGACGGCGGAGCGCAATAAGGAGATCGCTGACCGCCACCGGATCCCTGCGCCTGCCTATACAGTTGGGCAACAGGTATGGCTCTCCTCACGCTTTGTTCCCCTTCGTGCAGAGTCGAAGAAACTTTCCCCGGCTTTCATCGGTCCGTTTGAGATTGAGGCCCTGGTCAATCCGGTATCCGTCCGTCTGAAGCTGCCTCGCAATATGCGTATCCATAATGTTTTCCATGTCTCCCAGGTCAAGCCCGTGCTCTCCAGCCCGTTGTGCCCTCCTTCCGGGCCCCCTCCGCCCGCCCGGCTCGTGGATGGGCAGGAAGTGTTTAACATCACCCGCATTATGGACTCACGGGGGCGGGGCGTCCAGTACCTGGTGGACTGGGAGGGCTACGGGCCAGAGGAACGTTCCTGGGTGCCCCGGTCGGCGGTTCTGGCTCCTGGTCTGCTCCGCGAGTTTCACCGGCGGCATCCGGGTAAGCCGGGTGGGTCGCCGAGGGGCTCCCGTTGGGGGGGGGGGTACTGTCATGACCCTGTGCCTTCTCGGCTGACTCTGTACGGCTACAAGTGTTTTTGTTGTGCTGCATCTCTCTCTCTCCCCTGCACTGCGCTCTACCGGGGCGGAGTCATGACGGCTCCAGCCCCTGGCTCGGACACCTGCAAGCAATCATCTCACTCACCTCTTAAGGCGGCTGCTGAGAGTGCTTCCTCGCTGGATTATTGTGTAACACTAGTCAGTGTCATCATCTATCTGAGCCGTTTTTCGAGTTTCTGTCGTGCCACTACTCACCTGCCTTTCCTCTCTGTGCCAGGATTCTCGCCAGCCTGAGGACCGCCGTTGGTGAGCTAAAACCGGAGTCCGAGCTACCTGAGCTTCAGGGGATTTTGTACATAGCCCTCTTCTTCCCGTGCCTGTGCTTCCCGGAGACCCTCTTCCTGTGCCCCCTCACCTGTATATATTTGCACCCGGTGTCTGTGTGTGTAAATAAATCACGAACTTAAGTGACGGTCTGCCTCCGAGTCCCTCCTGAGCCTGACAATTTTAAAATTTTATTGTTTAGTTATAAAATCCTAAACAATATGGCACCTGATTTCCTAGCCGATCTCCTCTGTCTGTATAGCCCTCAGAGAGCACTAAGATCATCGGGCCAACTGCTCTTAGTGCAACCTTGGTCTCGGCTGAAGAACAAAGGAGACCGTGCCTTTCCCGTTGCCGCACCCAGGTTATGGAATACTCTTCCTCTTCATATTCGCGCATCAGATTCCATTCAGTCTTTTAAATCACGTCTAAAAACGTATTTGTTTAACCTGGCATTCAAGGTGAATTAGGGTAATTTACATCTGGCTTTGCATTTAGATTATGTAATTATTTTATATTTTATTTATTTTATTTATATCTGTAATTTATATTTTATATTGTGATTTTTATCTGTATCATGATTTTACTGGAAAGCACTTTGGTGTACTTCGGTCTTTAAAAATGTGCTATATAAATAAATTTTGATTGGTTGATTGAATGAAAGCAGGAAAAACCCCTAAGTGCCATTTCTCATTCTACAACTTCAACAACTGCACATGAATTATACTTCATATACAGACCCACAGTCTCTGATTGCTCTGAAATCTCACTGACAGCCAATAGAAATAAAGAAAAGTCCAGACTGACAGTCTCTGTGGGTTTAGGCAGTGAACAGCTCAGTTGAAGTATATCACAAACTAATGGAATTGGATCCAACTTTGTGAAACAGTTTCAGCACAACTTTCTGTCACTTCTATTTGGAGCCAAAAGAAAAACTGTTGTTCAGTCGTTTGGAAAGACACAACATTTCTGAAAGCACTCAAATATCTTCACATTTGTTTTCAGACACTAAAGAAAGTTTCAAACATCAACCAAAGATCTGAAATATAGAAACAAAACAGCAGCTGCAGTCAGTGAACTCACCTCAGACTCTCCAGTCGACAGTTTGGACTCTCCAGTCCAGCACACAGAACCTTCACTGTTGAATCCCACAGCTTGTTGAAACTCACGTCCAACTCTGTCAGATGGGAGGGGTTAGACTTCAGAGCTGAGGCCACAACTGCACCGTGAGTCTCTGAGAATTCACAGTTTATCAGTCTGTGATTATAGAAAATATAAAATGTGTTTTTATAAAAGCTGAAAATATGCATTATAAACACAGACAATGTACTGTATTTGAAGACAAAACAGAGTGAGGTCATAATCTGATGAACCTGATCTATACTTAAAATTTTTAAATCCGCTGTTTCTGTGTCACCAGCTACACTTTCAATAATTTCTTTAGGTGACAATGTAGTGGAGTAAGTTTCAAATATTGATTTGTTAAGCTGGAGCGTATTTGGTCTGACATTTTTGGAGATATCGGTTACTGCTGTTGTCTCACATTGCAAGTTGTGATGGAGCACTCAGGGCTCGTATACTGCAGTTAAACATGTCTCCCAGCACACGGCTGACTGTATTCTCTCTGAGGTTGGACATGATTCAATTAGATTATATCTGTCAGGAGAAGTTTATCTCTGTGTTTATTTGTTTCTGAGCAAGTCGTTTGGCTGAGATTAGAAAGTAATCTAAGATCTGATCTTAGATCAGAAAGTAATTGGACAATTTTAATGAACTTTAACGCCTTCGAGCAAATGTGGAACTGAATCATTCGCTTTTCTCTATTTCCTGATGATCATATGTGACATACATGTTTTAACCATTAATTTTAATTTAAACTGACATTTAACATATTTTAAGGAGGAAAGAGAAATTTCAAAAAAATCAAATCAAATCAAATCACTTTTATTGTCACATCACATGTGCAGGCACACTGGCACAGCACATGCGAGTGAAATTCTTGTGTGCGAGCCCCACAAGCAACAGAGATGTGCAAACACAACAACACAAACGAGCAAAATACAAGAATGGCCAACCTGAAACTAATAAATATATGTACAATATATAATAGTGTATGCATTTCTGGATGTGTATACTAAATATTTTCCTACGTGTGTGTGTGTGTGTGGTGTGTGTGTGTATGCACATTTTTACAAATTAAATAGTTAAAAAAAATTAAAAAAATAAATAAATAATAATAATAATAATAATAATAATAATAATAATAAAATATATAAAATATACAGAGTTGAATATGTGCAAAACAAGTGGCATTTATATACAGTGTGGAGTGCATAATGTTGAAGTTCCAGTAGTGAAGCTGAGGTGTCTATGACGTGTTCAGCAGTCTGATGGCCTGGTGGAAGAAGCTGTCTCTCAGTCTGCTGGTACGGGACCGGATGCTGCAGAACCAGAGAATTCACCATTCACCAGAGAATGTTGATGCTGTTCATGGAGACTGAAGACAGACAGAATGATTTATTTGTCATTTTCTTAATATTTCTGCTGCTCTTTCATTCTGTGTTAAAATATTTTAACTGACAGTTTTAATTTAAAATCAATGGTTAAAAGGTGACAATTAAAATAACAACAAAGTTGTGGTTTGAATGTTGATATTCTGTGAGTTATTTAATCACACAGGTACAGGACATATTTTATGATATGTTTAAGTTTATGCATGTTTGTGGTGTGATGAGCATGTAGTGGGCTGTTATGATGTAAACTGTATGGATGTGTTTGGAAACAGAAAGATTATTTTGTTGGATAAAATGACGGTGATCAACCCATCAGCTGTTTGCAGCGCTGGTAGACTTGGTCAGGTGAACCACCTGTCACCTGACTCAAACAAGCTCTCCTCCTCCACAGTCCTCATTTATAAACAAACCGAACATCACGGCAAACAGCTGGATTTTCCCATTCCAGTGCAGCTAGCCAAAGAGTCAACAGCCACTTCCTGCTACAGACACAGACAGTAAAGTGGACAGTCTGTCCTGTTTTAACATAAACTCACTGCTGCAGCACTAAAGTGATCCCCTCACACTCATGTTTAGTTTGAGTGTCCTTATTTTCCTTAGAGGTATCCATCCTGTCACTAGTTAGCTAACATAAACTAATGTGAGTCTGCCAACCAACCAATCAATCACATGACGTCACGTCCCGCACTGACAGAAGATGGCGCTAAACATGTTTTTAAAACAACTTTAAACACTTGTTTCTTAAACCCAGCTTCACAGACAGAATTACATCTTTGTCCATGTTTTAGAGCAGGGCTCAGGGGTGTAAATGAGCCTTTATATGTGTTTCATCTCCCTTTTAACATTTAACTCAATTCAATTCAATTTTATTTATATAGCGCCAAATCACAACAAAAGTCGCCTCAAGGTGCTTCATAGATACAGAGAAAAACCCAACAATCATATGACCTCCTATGAGCAGCACTTTGGCGACAGTGGGATGGAAAAACTCCCTTTTAACAGGAAGAAACCTCCGGCAGAACAAGGCTCAGGGAGGGGCGGCCATTTGCGACTGGTTGGGGTGAGAGAAGGAAATGAGAATGAAAACTTCACCTGATATGTCTGTGTAGGTTCTCACCATCCAGTCATGGTAATCTAAGGAGCCTGGAAAGAAAAGTGACTTCTTAAACTTTCTTGAAGACGTTTCATCTCTCGAAATCTCTGCTGATAATCACCCACACCCTTTTATCAATAGTTGGTCAAATACCTTCTTAAGGGACACTCCCACTAGGATTAAAATCTGGGACTCTCCTCTATTTGTTCAAAAGTTGATTGTGTTCATCTGGACGTAGCGTTTTGTGGGAGAAACGTTTCGTCACTCATCCAAGTGACTTCTTCAGTCTCAGCTGACTGCAGGTTTCCCCAATCTTATAAACAGTACATTTGCATAATGACTGAAACCAGCCCAGTGAAGGAACAATGGGCTGGGAGGTCAGTTCCTTAATCTTAATTATAAATTAAATTCTCATGACCATTGATCAACAACTACTGATCAAAACCCACTGATCAAAGACCACTGATCAGTGTCCATCAGTCCCATTCACAAGGAGTTGGGGAATGGCTGCAATCACAGCATTGTAAGATGGTGAAAGATGTACCCTTAGGCCCCCTCCTCGATTCAGAGATGGTCTTTCCCTACCTGTCTCTGAAGGTTCTCAGTCTTCCCTACCATTACAGTTTCAGCTAAAAAATATTAAAATGTGCAATGCCAAGGAATGTAATCTGGACTCCGTTTCAACGCAAAATAATAAAACAAAGTAAATAAAGGACTGTGATTCTTATTTTAAAAATTAAACTATTAACCTACATTGATCAATGATATTAATAATCAAATCTGGACTCACCGAGCCTTTCTGCAGTTCCTCACAGCTGGAATCAGTCTCAGTCGTCCGTCCTGTGAAGCTTTGTACTTCTGCAGGTCCAACTCTTCCAGAACCTCCTCTGACATCTGCAGCATGAAGGCCAGAGCTGAGCAGTGGATCATAGAGAGTTTCTTCTCTGATCTGATCTCTGACTTCAGGAACTCTTGGATCTCCTGATGTACTGAGAGGTCGTTCATCTCCATCAGACAGTGGAAGATGTTGATGCTTCTGTCAGGAGAGATTTTATCACTGTTCATCTTCTTCAGACTCTTAATGACTCTCTGGATGGTTCCTGGACTGTTCTCTGTCTGACCCAGCAGACCTCCTAAGAGTCTCTGGTTGGACTCCAGAGAGAGGCCATGAAGGAAGCGGACAAACAGGTCCAGGTGGCCATTTTTACTCTGGAGGGATTTCTTTATGATTATCTTGAGAAAATCATCCAGAGATGACCCACTGTACTTTTCTCCAAGGAAGGCTTCCAGCACATCTGTCTTCATGCTGGTGTGACAGTGGAACATGTAGACAGCAGCCAGAAACTCCTGAATGCTCAGATGAACAAAGCAGTAGACTGGTTTCTGGAAGATCACACACTCTCTTGTGAAGATCTCTGTACAAACTCCTGAGTACACCGAGGCCTCTGTCACATCCAGACCACACTGCTCCAGGTCTTCTTGGTAGAACATGATGTTTCCTTTCTCCAGATGTTCAAACACCAGCCTCCCCAGCTTCAGAAGAACTTCCCTGTCAGCCTCCGTCAGCTTCTGAAGACTCGTCTCATGTCCCTTGTGGTACTTGTTCTTCTTCCTCTTATTCTGAACCAGCAGGAAGTGTGAGTACATGTCAGTCAGGGTCTTGGGCAGCTCTCCTCTCTGCTCTGTAGTCAACATGTGCTCCAGAACTGTAGCAGTGATCCAGCAGAAGACTGGGATTCTACACATGATGTGGAGGCTCCTGGATGTCTTCATGTGGGAGATGATTCTGCTGGACAGCTCTTCATCACTGAATCTCCTCCTGAAGTACTCCTCCTTCTGGGCGTCGGTGAAGCCTCGTACTTCTGTTAGCCTGTCAACACATGTAGGAGGGATCTGATTGGCTGCTGCGGGTCGGGAAGTTATCCAGACGAGAGCCGAGGGAAGCAGATTCCCCTGGATGAGGTTTGTCAGCAGCTGGCTGACTGATGACTTCTGTGTGACATCAGACAGCAGCTTCCTGTTGGTGAAATCCAATGAAAGTCTGCTTTCATCCAGGCCGTCAAAGATGAACAAAAGCTGAGAGACAGCCAGCTTCTCTGCTGAGACCTTCTGTAATGTTGGATGGAAAACATGGAGCAGCTCCAGAAGACTGTACTGCTCCTCTCTGATCAGGTTCAGCTCCCTGAATGAAAGCAGAACCACCACACTGACATGTTGGTTCTCCAAGCCCTCTGCCCAGTCCAGAGTGAACTTCTGCACTGCAAAGGTTTTTCCAACACCAGCCACGCCGTTGGTCAGAACCACTCTGATGGGTCTCTGTTGGTCAGGTAAGGCTTTAAAGATGTCCTGGCACCTGATTGGAGCGTCATGGAGGGCGTCCATCTTGGAAGCTGTCTCCAGCTGCCTCACCTCATGTTGGGTATGAACCTCTTCACTCTGTCCCTCTGTGATGTAGAGCTCAGTGTAGATGGTGTTGAGGAGGGTTCTACTTCCTGTTTCATCACTTCCTTCAGTCACACGTTCACATCTCCTCCTCAGACTGATCTTATGTTCATCTAAAACCTCCTGCAGACCAACATCTGCTGAAAGAAAGAAAAACAGAAAGAAAACTCTTCAATGTCTGAACAACAACAAGAAGTCCAGTTTTCAGAAATGAGTCCATCAGCAGACAGATGTTCAGTCTTACTTTGTACACAGCTGCTCTGACTGGCTGTCTGCAGTCCAGCTCTGCTTCTGGATCTTTTTCCACACTGGGGACAAGACGAGTCTCCTGATGAAGCAGACTGGTCCCAGTATGAGGAGATGCACTGTCTGCAGAACCAGTGTCCACAGCTGGTAGAGACTGGATCCTTCAGGATGTACTGACACAAAGCACAGCAGGACAGCTGCTCCTCCTCACAGACACCGCTCCTCTTCCTCTTCCTCCCTCTGTGAACACATTTCTTTATCACTAAAATCATCGACTGTCAGTGACAAACATGCAGATTTGATGACACTGTGCAGAAGCTCTGATGGTCACAGAGAAAAGTCAAAGTGGAGAAACTTCTGTTTGAATTCAGAATGAGAGTGATGTTTCCTTTTAGTCGACTCATTAGAAAAATGACAAAAATTAAAATGCGACTCAAAGGAAACATCACTCTCATTCTGAATTCAAACAGAAGTTTCTCTACTTTGACTTTTCTCTGCAGCTGTGTCGAGCTCGAGCTGCGAGTTATATTTTCGGCGCTGCGTTGTAGTGAGATAAGTTTGTGGGTGTTTTGTGCAGCTTCAGCTGTCCTTTTAACTGCTCGCTGGTTAGCTAGCATGAGCTATAAGCTAACAGCTAGCATGGTTAATTACGCTAGAGTTCCACGCACATGCAAACAGCTCGTCTCTACTGCTTTAACTGTTAAAACAGAAGGCAATACTGCTGCTGACAGGGTTTATTATGTGAAACAGCAGCTGTTTAGTTTAAACAGTCTGCATTAAGCTGGGCAAACACTGTGCGATTTTTTTCAGTCGTGTTATTCAGCTCCTGCTCAAACTGTACAATTAAATCTCAGGGGTTAGAAGTTCATAGGTCACGATGCAGGTCTCACACTATACGGCCTGATGCTCTGATGCGACCTGAGTGCTCACACTGTGCCTCCATAACATGAAGCTTATCATAGAAAAATCTGTCCCTCGCTCTCCCTCTCTCTGTCTTTCACTCACACAGGCAGACACCAACGTCAACTTTGCTAAATTACTAATGAAAAGCATTGAACAGACAGCTGTGATTGAGCAGCAATGTCCATCCAACTCTTTTCATGGTTGTTGTAGTCGTGATAATTTTGTGAGGCCACATTGAAAAGCCTCGGATACGGAGGCATAGAGCTGCCACCCAGGCAAAAGAAAAATAGAAAAGTGAAAAGTTTATTGTTCTAACAATATACCTTTCATGTTTGTACAATATAATATCACGTTATTACAATATACAGAATTACCACGTTCGTACAATATAAATATTATATAGGCTACATCGCAGCTCCAGTCACGCTTCCATCACCGTCTTTCTCGTCTTTTCCCAGAGTAACAGCCAAACAGGAGGATCTATTGGCTAGCACTGCTTAGCCTTGCACGTATTCTTATTTTAAACTTAATCTGGAATTCATTGCAAACTGTTTGTGCGGGACATGAATGACAAGATTTTGTTTTTCTACAAGAGTTAGTAAAAACCATCTCCAGTGTGATCAAATCTTCTTGCCAAACATCCGCAGCTTGGCAGTGTATACAGCACTATAATGACCAGACCTAATACTTTTGAAAACCATACATCTTTCCACAGGTCTCCACTTCATCAGACATCACCTAGACACAGAGCCGGATGAGGCCAGCGCAAACAGCAGCCTAACCGACGAAGATGATGGATCCATGGGGTCAGGAAAGCCAGAAGCAGGGCTGGAGAGGTACCTTTCATGTCCATTCACTGGAGGTGTGGATCTATTGCATGGCGTTCCTCACATCAAGAAGCTGTTGATCAAAACCAATACAGCTCTTCCTGCATCTGGAGCTTGTGAAGGACTTCTCAGTCACGCAGGACTCCTGTTCACTGCTGAACAGTCACAGCTTCAAAGAAAGAACCTTGAGAGCAAACTGAAGCTGAACCATCACCTCACTGAGTGAAGAAATGGCACAGTTTTGCTAAACATGCAGAAATAGATGCACACCCATACAACTTATGGTAAACTGAGCTGCCTTGTATGAACATACGTTGAAGATGCCTCGTTCTGTTTTCTCTGAGGCTGCTGTGCCATTTGGAGCAAAGATGAATATAAAGTTTGCAGCATATCTTGTCACTGGAAATTGTTTGCACTGTTTATATATTTATATTATTTACTGCAGGTATTGGTGAAAAAAGCTTTATGTTGTGAAAAACTGAAATCTGGAAATTAGAATTGTGCCTTATTTTGTTGATGTTTTTACGTATATTTCTTTTGAAAATACTAAAATTTGTTTATTTATTTTTGTTTGTCTGATAATATTTATTAAAAAAATTAATTGGACATTTCAAACAGTTACTCAGTACTTGAGTAGTCTTTTTACCAAGTACGTTTTTACTCTTACTTGAGTAACTTTTTTGACGACTACTTTTCACTTTTACTTGAGTAATAATATTTTAAAGTAATGCTACTCTTACTTGAGTACAATTTTTGGATACTCGACCCACCTCTGTGTAAAATAAAGACCATTTTTTGAGCTTTGACCACTCTGAGTCCAGTCTTTCTCTGTCGCCAAAAGAATTCAAAAGAACGGAATTTAATACGCCCTATGACAGCTGGGATTGGCTCCAGTGCCCCCTGTGGCCCTGAAAAGGATAAGTGGAAGCGAATGGATGGAAAATTCACTTTCAATTTAGTGATGATCATTTTCAAACCAATACATTGAATTTCAAATTAGGCTAATTCAAATTCAGTTTTAGAAGCTTTTATTCAAGTTAAGCAATTCATATTTGAATTTAACTTGTTCAAATTCAGTTTTTAATGGCACAAAGTTCTGCCCATAAACAATGAGCTTCAACCTCAAGTTGTCCTCTGAGCGGAACAGTTAACATTGGTCTTTATGTGCAGCTCTAAGGAAGTGTCACTTTACTTGGATCATTTCTGTTGGGTTCAGGTCACGTGTCTTAGAACATCATCCTTCTAATGTTTGTGATGACTCAGCTCACAGACACTCATCCTGATATTTTCCTTTAAAATTTGATGGTATAGTTAATCTGAGTTTACAGTTTATCTGCATAAATCTACAGAAAACAAACACCATAAAGCATCAGTTTCACCATAAAGAACAAACTGTTGTTTCCTTCCTTTTAATTCAGAGAAAAACTTTGATTTTGATTTTCAGCTGCAGAGACGTTCAAAGACAATCAGGACAAATCAGTTTCATTTCTTCCATGAAAACTTTCACTGTCAGGAGACATTTTAGTCAAAAATCTGAAACATGAAACTGATTTTTACAAATTAGAAAGTGATCACGATCATTATTTACACTCTGAATAAATGAGTTAGCAGCTCCCTTACATTGTTGCTGCAGGTCCATGACTGTAAGGTGGAGGTGTTTGTGTAACCCCGTCACTCCTCACAGACACACAGCTGGATGCTGCACATGTTGCTCCGTCCTCTTCCTCCATCTTCTTGATGTCAGGGTGGAGTTAGTCTGAGAGGTAAACACACACACTCAGAGGTGCTGTTGTACTGGAAGCATCACACTGACGGCTTTCTAAACACGGAGTGCTGTGACGAATGTGTTATGGTGAGGGTTATGAGGGGTAACCAGCCCCACTACATTATGATCAGGCTCTTTTTGGCCACTTCAAATATCTTTACAGAAGTGTGATGGTAGCTTTGTTAAGTTTCTGCTGCTCTGTTGGTCAGATGGAACAGATGGAAAAAGACATTTTTAATGTCAGTGAGAGTTTTTCTATTTATTTAGATATTTTTGAATAAAGCATATATAAAAGTCGCTTTGCCAGAAACTGACTGCAGCTTCTACTCTGTGACAGGAAGGTTCTTCCTGTCTCAACTTGACTTCATGTCATTCATGCTTGAAATGCTCCCAGTAGTGTGGGACAAATGAACTGGGAAAGGTTTTGGTTTTAGGTTGTATATAATAGTGATTGGGGGTAAGATCACTTTCTTTTTCTTTACATTATCTGACTTCACGATGACATAAAATGTGAATATGCTGCACTAGGATAACAATAACAACATTGACATCAGCATTAATGATGTATAAAAACTGTTTTTGTAACAAAAACATCATAAAACATCAAAGCGTTAGTTTAGATTGTGCTCATTTTAAGCAGCAGAACCTGAAACACACAAACGTCTCTCCAAAAAACAACAAACAGCTCGAACAGCTGAGAAACTGCAACAGCCTCTGAACACAATACGACTGCAGAAACTCAAGGTTATACTCATCCTGTTCTCCACAGAGGGCGCTCTTTTCAACTGCATACTTCCTGTTCTCATCTGTCTGAGCTCGCAGAAACTCAGGCTGTATCCCAATCCAGGGTCTGCAGCCTTAAAGGCCGCATTTTAAGGCCGATTACGTCACAGAGACGCAACGAAGGCTGTCCCAATTCAAAGGCTGCTCGAAATGCGGCCCTCAAATGCGTCCTTCATTTCCCTGGATTTTCAGGATGGGTCAGTGTGGACTTCATGGCCCAACATATCCCAGAATGCATAGCGCGGCGGTCGGTGTGGATAATTTTGCGGAAAAAAAGCAGCAGAAGGGAGCGGCTGAAGAGTAAACCTTTAAAAGTAAGTACTGAATATTATGTCACTTATTTATGCGCAAATGTTTAATAACAAAGAACATTAAAACATGACTGTTGGCCACATGTCGGCAAAGTTATGTGACATTAGTGATGTTTGTACTAACTTAGTTTTAAAGCCTTTACGTATAAATACTTATACGTAAAGGCTAAATACTTACCCACTCTCCTACCTCCCTCGCTTCCCCCCCTTCCTGACACCATGACACCCCCCTCCTCCAATCCCTCTCTCAGCAGCAAGACATCTCCCCCCCTCCCCTCCTCCCAAACATCTCCCAGTGTCACAGTGGATCAGGTCAGGAGGCAACTGAGGAAGCTTCGCCCCAGAAAGGCAGCAGGCCCAGACAAGGTGTGTCCTAGGATGCTAAAGGCGTGTGCTGCTGAACTTGGGGAGCCGCTACAACGAGTCTTCAACCTCAGTCTGCGACTGGGGAGAGTGCCCGCCCTATGGAAGACATCCTGCATCGTCCCGGTCCCCAAAAAGAACCGGCCCAATGAGCTGAATGACTTCCGACCGGTGGCACTGACGTCACATCTTATGAAGACTCTAGAGCGGCTCTTCCTCAACTTCCTCCGACCACAGGTACAACATGCCCAGGACCCACTACAGTTTGCATACAAGGCGGGTGTCGGAGTGGAGGATGCCATCCTGTACCTCCTACACAGAGCCCACTCACACCTGGATGGGGGAAAAGGCACGGTCAGGATCCTGTTTCTTGACTTTTCCAGTGCCTTTAATACCATCCGGCCCTGTATGCTTCAGGAAAAACTGAACAGGATGGAGGTGGACCCCTGCCTGGTGGCTTGGATCTCCGACTACCTCACCGACAGACCACAGTACGTCAGGCTGAAGGACATCACGTCTGACACAGTGGTCAGCAGCACAGGAGCACCACAGGGAACTGTGCTGTCCCCTCTTCTCTTCACCCTGTACACCTCTGACTTCTGCTACAACTCTGAATTATGCCATATTCAGAAGTTTGCAGACGACACAGCCATCATGGGGTGTATCTGGGATGATCAGGAAGAGGAGTACAGAAGTCTGGTGAGGAACTTTGTCGCATGGAGTCACACAAACCACCTGCAACTCAACACCTCAAAGACTAAGGAACTGGTTGTGGACTTCGGGAGGTCCAGAGAAGGTCCACTGCCGGTTCAGATAGAGGGGGAGGAGGTGGAGGTGGTCAACAAGTACAAGTACCTCGGGCTGTGGGTGGACAATAAACTGGACTGGTCATGCAACACAGAGCACCTGTATAAAAAAGCCCAAAGCCGACTGTACTTCCTCAGGAGGCTGAGGTCTTTTAACATCTGCAGGAAGCTCCTGAGGATGTTTTACCAGTCGGTGGTTGCTGGAGTACTTTTCTATGCTGTGGTGTGCTGGGGGAGCAGCACAGCAAAGAAGGACTCATCCAGGCTGGAGAAACTGATCAGGAGGGCTGGCTCTGTGGTCGGCATGAAGCTGGACACTCTGGTGACAGTGGCAGAGAAAAGGACATTAAAGAAACTGCTGGACATTATGAACAATGCTGGGCATCCTCTGCACACGGCCATTAACAACCAGAAGAGTCTGTTCAGTGACAGGTTGCTTCTCCCAAAGACAAGAACTAACAGACTTAAAAACTCCTTTGTCCCACACGCCATCAGACTGTTTAACTCCTCTCTGGAGGGGAGAGGGAGGGGAGACAGGAGGACAAAGGAGGGAACAACTAAGCTGTAGTGCCTCTTCACCTCACTGTACAATACCTTTTGTGCAATACTTTTGTAAATAGTCAACGGTGCAATAGACTCAATACTTGAAATGTGCAATTCACTTGTATTTTTATTTTTATTCCTATTTATTCTATTTATCCCCTTCGTATATTTTATTTATATTTGTTTCTGTATTTATATATATGTGTGTGTGTATAACTCTGTAACTTCTGTCGGTGCTGTGCTTTTTTGGAAATCGAATTTCCCAGAGGAACCCACCCGAGGGATTAATAAAGTTCTATCTAATCTAATCTAATCTAATCTTATAAATATATATAAAATATATATATATATATATATATATATATATATATAGTCGACCTTAATCTGACAGAGAATGTGATGATTTTGTGGATAATTAAAGTCAGTCATATATCCACAAACACAACAAGCTGAAAGTCAGTGATGCTGCTCGGTTTGCAGTCCTGAACATCACAGCACAAGCAGGATCCACTGCACTGTTAATGTGAGCTATGTTATATCGCTGCCTCTGTTCGGTGGTGTCGAGCCAAACGGACTTTAACGTGTGTTTGAACGAGCTGACGGTTCACTCGTTAAGCTGAAAGAAAGATGCTTTAATCACAGCAGTCACACATGTGTCCACTGCACCATCTGATACTTGTCTTTGAGTGAAGATTTAAGGTAATAGGAAATATAAATAACTGCAACTTGAATCTTTGACACAGAGTTCAAGCTCACTGCTGTAGTATCTCATAATAATCTGACAATATATATAATATTGGCCATATTATATTTACATTACCACAGTGAGATGACTTTAGTCTCATGAACAACATCAGCTGATTGTTATTTACAACTAATCTGAAATGACTGTTCAGCACAGAAATGAAGCCCAACAATCATGTTTTACAGTCCTGTGGTCTCAGCCTCAGATACTCATCAAATCAAAGTTCATGTAGAAACAAACAAACGACAATATGTTCTCCTTCATTTATGTCGAACAAAGCTGTATGAAACGTTTCCAGCTGTTAGTATCATTGTTGCTAGGCAACCTGGGCAGCGCAACGGAGGCTAGACCGCCCATTTCACAAGCCTCTCACTTCCGGCCTTAGCGGTCTTTGAGTACGCGGCCCTTGAGGATCGTTGAGGCTGCGTACTTTAAGGCTGCAGAACCTGAATTGTATGGAGCCCCTCTGATGACATGGTCCAAAAAATAAATAAATTGTGGCCACAAAATACTATTTCAGCCACAAAATACTATTTCGAGAGCACAAATTGGGTATAACGTGGCAACGAAATAGACAACGTGCGCACATCATATTGATACAATTCCTGGACAGCTGCGTAGAGACATAAGCATAAGTAGGCTAAACCTATACACCGTGGACAGAGACGGAATGATTGAGTTTGATTTTAGGCTGGGAATGAGCTACAAATGCATTTTGAAAAGCCTGCAATGCAAGGAACCATTTTTACATTTAAACAGGATACTGAGAGCCCAGTTGCTTTACAGGACCTGGACGCCGGAATAGATTTTATTGTCACCCAACTGCAAGGGCCTGGGAAGGATCACGGTTATTGGTCAAGTGTTTCGTGTCCACAAATTAGCATTTCGTGCCCATGAAGTAGTATTTTGTGGCCACAATTGATTTCTTTTTTGGACCATGTCATCAGAAGGGCTCCGTAGAATTGGGATACAGCCTCTGAGATAGAAAGTGTGTGACCGTGAACTCGACTCTCTTTATGACACACACACACACAGACACACACAGACACTTGTTTTCAGATTTTAGTGAAGACACCAAAAAGCCTCAAAAATATCTTCAAACTCGTGGGGACGGGCATTTTGTGGGACTCTATTGGTCCCCACAAGTACAGGGAGTGCAGAATTATTAGGCAAATGAGTATTTTGTCCACATCATCCTCTTCATGCATGTTGTCTTACTCCAAGCTGTATAGGCTCGAAAGCCTACTACCAATTAAGCATATTAGGTGATGTGCATCTCTGTAATGAGAAGGGGTGTGGTCTAATGACATCAACACCCTATATCAGGTGTGCATAATTATTAGGCAACGTCCTTTCCTTTGGCAAAATGGGTCGAAAGAAGGACTTGACAGGCTCAGAAAAGTCAAAAATAGTGAGATATCTTGCAGAGGGATGCAGCAGTCTCAAAATTGCAAAGCTTCTGAAGCGTGATCATCGAACAATCGAGCGTTTCATTCAAAATAGTCAACAGGGTCGCAAGAAGCGTGTGGAAAAACCAAGGCGCCAAATAACTGCCCATGAACTGAGAAAAGTCAAGCGTGCAGCTGCCAAGATGCCACTTGCCACCAGTTTGGCCATATTTCAGAGCTGCAACATCACTGGAGGGCCCAAAAGCACAAGGTGTGCAATACTCAGAGACATGGCCAAGGTAAGAAAGGCTGAAAGACGACCATCACTGAACAAGACACACAAGCTGAAACGTCAAGACTGGGCCAACAAATATCTCAAGACTGGTTTTTCTAAGGTTTTATGGACTGATGAAATGAGAGTGAGTCTTGATGGGCCAGATGGATGGGCCCGTGGCTGGATTGGTAAAGGGCAGAGAGCTCCAGTCCGACTCAGACGCCAGCAAGGTGGAGGTGGAGTACTGGTTTGGGCTGGTATCATCAAAGATGAGCTTGTGGGGCCTTTTCGGGTTGAGGATGGAGTCAAGCTCAACTCCCAGTCCTACTGCCAGTTTCTGGAAGACACCTTCTTCAAGCAGTGGTACAGGAAGAAGTCTGCATCCTTCAAGAAAAACATGATTTTCATGCAGGACAATGCTCCATCACACGCGTCCAAGTACTCCACAGCGTGGCTGCAAGAAAGGGTATAAAAGAAGAAAAACTAATGACATGGCCTCCTTGTTCACCTGATCTGAACCCCATTGAGAACCTGTGGTCCATCATCAAATGTGAGATTTACAAGGAGGGAAAACAGTACACCTCTCTGAACAGTGTCTGGGAGGCTGTGGTTGCTGCTGCACGCAATGTTGATGGTGAACAGATCAAAACACTGACAGAATCCATGGATGGCAGGCTTTTGAGTGTCCTTGCAAAGAAAGGTGGCTATATTGGTCGCTGATTTGTTGTTGTTTTGTTTTTGAATGTCAGAAATGTATATTTGTGAATGTGGAGATGTTATATTGGTGTCACTGGTAAAAATAAATAATTGAAATGGGTATATATTTGTTTTTTGTTAAGTTGCCTAATAATTATGCACAGTAATAGTCACCTGCACACACAGATATCCCCCTAAAATAGCTAAAACTAAAAACAAACTAAAAACTACTTCCAAAAACATTCAGCTTTGATATTAATGAGTTTTTTGGGTTCATTGGGAACATGGTTGTTGTTCAATAATAACATTATTCCTCACAAATACAACTTGCCTAATAATTCTGCACGCCCTGTATAGTAGCATACCAACTCTTTGTCCTCATAAAGACGTCTAAACAGGAACACACACACACACACACACACACACACACACACACACACAAACAGGTTTGTCAGGTTCCTCGGCTCGTTCTCTGTGTTCAGTCCATTGAAGGTGATTATTGAGCCAATCACAGCTAGAGAGCTCACTGTGACTCTTCTTCTTCCCTCTACAGTCACACAAACACACTCAGAGACTCTGACAGCAAAACTACAACAACATGGTGTTAACACTCACCTGCCTCAGCTCCACCGTCCTCCTGCTGCTCTGAAGGAGGTTCAGCTGTTTCTCTTCCTGTTCTCACCTGCTCGGGTGGCTCCTCCCCTCTGCAGTTACAGGAAATCAGGTGTGTGTGTCTCTTGTTGAGACTGGTTCTTCCTGCTCTCTAGCATCACATTGGGTGTTTCCAAATTCAGGGAGAGGATGCTTCGAATGCCACATTTGTAGGAAATTATATCACATGGACGCGACGAAGACTGTTCAAATTTGAAGTCTTCCAAATGCGTCCTTCATTTCCCTGAATTTGAAGGATGGGTCAGGTGTGTCCTTTGTGGCCCAACATATCCCAGGATTCATTGCGGGCCATACAGGAGATATTTCTCTGATAATGATAGTGATCGAAGCGGGAGTTAATGCAGGAGGCGAACACTTTCAAATGTAAGTATATGAAAATCTGGTGGTACAAAAGTTTTTATAGCGGGTGTGTTGTTAGGCTCTGGGCATCTGCATAGACATGTTCTTCTTTTGAGAATGTGAGGACAAACTTGAAAGAGAGACACTGTGAGACACATCCACACTGCTGCTGCATCTGTGCTCACCACGATGGCCTCCTTCAGAGAGATGGAGGACTCACTCTGTCTTCTGGCTGATGTACGTGTTCAGCTTTGAACAGCTGTCGTTCCAGCTGCTTTGTAGTGAAACTTTGTAGTTTCACATTTGTACAGACTTTATATTTTTATAGACGTGTCATATACGAGCCCTTAAATCATTTTCATTATCACAGTCTACACTCTGCATCATGAGCTGGTCAAAGGGATTAATATCACAAAGGTTGTAATTCATTTCATGTTTCATGTAAACTGCTGTGAGGTCACAGTGACACCAGCAGATGTAGCTACAGCCTTTCTTGGAGCTCCAGAGATCCACCCAGCAATTCAATTCAATTTTGTTTATATAAATCACAACAACAGTTGCTTTATATTGTAAGGTAGACCCTACAATAATACATACAGAGAAAAACCCAACAATCATATGACCCCCTATGAGCAGCACTTTGGCGACAGTGGGAAGGAAAAACTCCCTTTTAACAGGAAGAAACCTCCGGCAGAACCAGGCTCAGGGAGGGGCGGCCATCTGCTGTGATTGGTTGGGGTGAGAGAAGGAAGACAGGATAAAGACATGCTGTGGAAGAGAGACAGAGGTTAATAACAGATATGATTCAATGCAGAGAGGTCTGTTAATACATAGAAATAAATGTACATCTTTCAGTTCCAATACACCTTAGCATCAGCAGGGTATGTCTAATACTTAAGTGCTGTAATAATATTAATCTTATTCACTGAATTGCTGTTGGTGTACTTCAATTTAACTCAAATTGTCCAAAAAGCCAAGAGCATCTTCAGGTTTACTGAAATAATTTTTTTTCCTCCATGAAAAGCGTTCAGTGCAGCAGGATAGCGCATATAAAAGTGCATATTTTTTGGGATACGTTTTTGGCACACTCCGTTAAACGCACGCCGCATCTCTTTTACTCCTGTTGCCAAATCGTGTTGAATGCGAGTGATCTGACCATCATAAGTCAGGGGGCCATTATCTTTAGCTGCAGGGAGGATCCTCATCTTGTCTACCGGATTATGCACCTTAATAATCATTGCATGAGGGTGGTTAGGTCTTGATAATCCAATGGACCGATGGGCTCTCTCGATTTTGATCTTCCCCTGTTTAGTTTGAAAACTCAGCAAAGTCGGTCGACAGCCTTCAAGGAATTTCACCGGTTCACGACCTTCAGTGTCCTGCATCATCTGGCCCAGCATTTGTAGCGGTTGGGCCGGTGGCTGCGGCGCCGGAGGAGCAGGCGGGTTGGGCTGGGGATGCGACATTGCGGCCCAGGTTTCGGCACCACTGTGACGTCGGACCCCAACACACGCACACAGACCGTGGGTGACAGCACACTTATTTTATTATGACTGTTCACTGTGGTTTAATGCAGGGACACAGACACTCCCGCTCAGTGGTCACTCCACTCCCTCTCCTCGACTGTCACTGAAACATAAAAGAGTCAGAGTCAGTCTCTCGTCCCAAACACCTGTTCAGCCCCGTCTCCGCGCCGCCCCTCCTCTGCAGCGGGCCAGAGACCACACCCACAGAGAAATCAAGATTGGGTTTTTAAGCACAGGCTGCACAACAGCATGTTTAAAACAGGCTACACAACACCTGATTTAAGACTGCTATTACAAATCGCTAAAATGTCACAACTGACAACCTTAAAAATCTTTTTTAAGAAATGTATTGGAACAACTTCATTTGGACAAGATGATGTCTTTATGCCAATACAAAGTTCTTCCACCTGATCAAACCACACAGGCTCAAACAGTAGAGCAGGTGAATTTTGCAAACATGTCATGGGAAGGCAGAGCGTTCATAAATCGAAGATGTTTTATCTTATTGATAAAAAACTGCAAAAATCTTTCACAAGTTTCTGTGAAGCTATTTATGTGAGAATCAAGAGAAATATTCAGGAAAGCCTGGGGTTGTTGGAGCTATTCTCAATAATATTGGCAAAAACTTTGATTTTTCTGCTTTTACAGTGTCCTGCTATCTATACACAGGGCTGCACATAAGTGGTCCGCAGGTGCACATGCACTTCCAAAATAAAAGACATATAAGAAGTTGCAACGCGCGTTTGCGTACGTAAGATTTTCTGAAGGAGGACAAACATTTGTTTTATATAATATAAAAGGCACCGTTGTCGTCCGAGAATACGCGCTTCTTTTGTGGTTCGGACTCCTTCTGACATTTCTTTGGAGGTGGAGGAACACCAGAGTAATTGCTTAAAGCAGCTTCTTCGACATCTTTGAGAGTTCTAAACAAATGTCTGTCCTCCTCCAGAAAATCTTCCCTGGTATCCATGATTACAAAGTTTTAAAAAAAGAAGATCTTATCGCCAGAAGCGTTTGGCGATCATATACACGCAGAGAGTAAACATTTTTTAAGTCAGATAAAATAAATAGCACAAATACAAGCAAAGTCAGACGGCAAGCCGTACACACTGGCGCCATCCTGAATCTGGTGTGAGGATCAAAGTGGACAAAGTGAAATGTGACAGAAAATAAAGCAGACGTGAACGTGTACGAGAGCTCTAACGGTATAAATGTGACAGCTTGGAATAGTTCAGCTGTCTGACTCGTTTTTATTGCTCTATCTGAGAAGGGACAGAGTCTGAAATCTGACCTGAGATCAGAAATGGTCTCCTTTAAGTGCAGCTGAGGAACCTGAAGATCCTCCATGATGGTGGCGGGGCGGAGCTGAGAGAGAGGACGTGAGGAAGAAGAAGTGAGCAGGATGAAGCAGTTCACTCGAGCACGTTTGATCGCGGTGCGTCTGAAGTCGTGGGAGAGCGTGGACGTCTCGTACAGAGCGGCCCTGATGGCGTCTGGTAGAGGTCAAAGGTCAGTTTGAGGACATCTGGAGCAGAACCTCCACACCTGAAGCACTATGATTCCTGAAGCCTCTAGCTGTCATGATACACTGAGACGTTTGAAGCCTCGCCAATGTCGTGCAAAGGGAGGTTTCCCCTGTCGGGAGCGCGCGCTGGGCTGTCCAAATGCCGGACAAACAGCGTCCGTCATTCCTGATGTTTAGCCCACAAACACTTCCTGAAACTTTGGAGCTGTGAGCTCTTTATACAGTAAAGTTACAGAATCATCAGGAAAACGTCGTTGGTTTGTAACACGTGAGAACAGAACGTGTCTCATGTTCTCTGTGACCCACAAACTGAACGCTCATGTACCCACACTCGTCTTTCACCGTCTCACTAAAGTAAACCTCACTACTTCCACGTCGAGTTGGTTGGAAAGGAGGCGGAGCCAACTGGACCCGCGATCCCGACGCAGGTGAAACACACTCTGTCGGGGATACCTGCCTCGGCACGACACCTGTCCAGGAAGTGTTGGAAGTCTTGGTGATAAAGAGTCAGGTTGTGTTTTACTGACTCTTATTCTGAAGGAGCCTGTCAGGAAGAGGACGCTTCCCCCATTCAGGTCACTTTCAGCAGCATCATTACAGATATTTGATGTTTGTTATATTTTGATGTCTTTTCTGTTAATCCAAAGTAAAGTGTTTGTTGTGTGCTGAGGATTGAGCAGCGATGGTCAAATGAAGCTTTCTGAGGCTTGTGTTGAAAAAGCTTTTCAGCAGCACAGGCCTCTTTGGTGACATCTGGTGGCCAAAAACATGAAGCGCAGTTGAATCTGCTTAATGTAAAGTGCTTCATCGTGATTGGCCGCTCTACAGAGCTTCTGTTTCATATCGGGCTGATGTGGAGCTTTGAACATGTGTTTGTGGGGCTGAAAAAATGATGTTGAGTCTGTTTCAATAATAAATCATTTAGATGAACAAACCTCCCTGGTTTAAACCGTGCTGTGTTCTCCTTTTGCTTTGACTTCTTGATGTTTTTAGTAATAAACAAATACACCATATATAACAATGTACAAAACAATTATATAATAGGCTGTGAGTGTGCTGTGAGGTCCCTGCCGCCATATGATTATGTAATTAACCAGTGGACGCGTACATTTATATATAACATGCTATAGAAGAGCGCATCCTCTCTTCAGCACAAACACTGACAGACTCAAGAACAGTTTGTTTCTACAAGGCATTCTATTCTATTCTATTCCATTCAAACAGATAAAATCATCTGTCTGTACTGCCAGTCTTTCACCAGCAGGGCGTGTGTGCACATGAAGCCCTGAGAAATGAACCTTTTTGGGAACCATCAGGCTGGAAGGAGCTTAAACCCTGAAAACTGTGGCGAGTTGATCAGAGTACTAGTAGTAGACCTCCTACTGTCCACACAGAGGGATCTTCCACTAACGCTGACACTTGACTGGTCAGTAGGCGGTGACGTCATACTTATTGATCTCCAGTCTGGAGGTGAGAAGCTATAACCTGATCTTCATAATATTATAAGAAGTTACCATGACGATTTTCCCTGGATAACATCAAATCCAGGATGGTAGTTCACTCTCTGCTCGCTCCATCCAACAATCATCAGACATGCATATCTCAGGGGAACCATCACTCATTAGTTTCACGCACATATGAGCCGCACACCATGCATCACCATCACCTCCAAGTCACACACAAATCTGTGATGATCACTGATCTGAATGTGGAGAGTCAGAGAGAAACAAGAACGATGTGTCTTCTCTTCATCAGCACAAACCAAATGAAACATGATGGAGGAAGCTGGCTGCAGAGGGGCTGTGAACATGTTTATTTGGACATGTTGGACGTGTTAACATGGAGTATGTGGGGAATGAATCCACGGAGATGTTTTTAGTGGGAGGGGTTTTTTTTCTGTTTGGAGGACATCAGCTGCCTCCTCTGGGGGACAACCAAACCAAACAATGTTCACTTAGAGCTTTCAAACATGTGACTGTGGTGATCATGTGACCCACAGCCTCACAGTCTGTGATGTCATCCTGCCTCACTTCAAAAGATCAAACAGGCTGATACGACTGCGTGTGTGTGTGTGTGTGTGTGTGTGTGTGTGTGTGTGTGTGTGTGTGTGTGTGTGTGTGTGACAGTATCACAGCACTAACACGTCTTTCTCTTCTCACTCGACTTCTCTGCAGCTTTAACCTCATTTGAAGGGTTCCAGCAGCAGGTTTGGATGTGTCGGAGTTTCCAGACGGCCTTTAAACGCATCATGATGTAAGCGGCTGCACTGACGGGGAATAAAACACCTGAGCAGGTGTGCTGCTGCTGCTGCTGCCAACAGGATGTCCTGCTGCTCCGGCTGCTGCGTGAGTCCCAGCGAGGAGCTACTGGACGCTAAAACTCAAAGTCATGACCGCAGCAGCTGATTTATTCTCCATTACTCATTTATATTAATTTATAACAGGGACCCTGAACACATCACACATTCATTCATTCCCACTATGATTCATAACAGCTTCATTTACACTGAATGACACCATATTCGAATTTCCCAGAGGAACCCACCCGAGGGATTAATAAAGTTCTATCTTATCTTATCTTATATGACAGCTTTATATATCAGATTATATAGAAAATGATTTCTATTCATGTTTCTATTATTAAATCTGATCTGGTAATCAGGTCAGATTCTGCTTTTCACATTAAGAGACTTTTATCAGGTCAAATGTAAATAAAAGAAGTGAGGTTTCAGGTTTCAGGCTGGGTGTGCCTGGGTCAAAGGTCACTGTGTGTCCTCTCCTGCTGCAGGGATCAGGAAGAAGGAAGAGGAGGAGGAAGATGGACGTGTCTGTGCTCAGAGAAGAGTATCGGAGCTCCAGAGAGAGGAGGAGGAGGCACACTCAGGTGCTGCTGTTCAGGACAGGTGAGAGGAAACGCCGTCTGATCCACTTCCTGTTTGACTTTGGACAAAATCTTTAAACTCGGTAAAAATCCATCTGTCAGGTTAACTGATAGAAATGAGACTTGTTCCTTCACAATAAAAGCATGTCAGACTTGCAGAGACTGTGCTGGATCCTTTGTGAACGTGTTTTAATCACTTATTTCAGTAAAAGTAGCAGTACTACAAAGTAAAAGTACTATAAAGTAAAAGTACTCTGTTAACACCATTTTCCTGATGTGAGAAACACAAATTTGCTTCTTCTGCTGTTGTAAAATATTAGCTTTTATTTTGAAGGTAAAACTTCCTGTTGTTGCTCTGGCTGATGTGACTGTTGGAGGTTTTTCTTCTTTCTAAAGTGAACTCACAGGATCTGATGGCTGTGTTTTTATTTTCATCATATTCAGTTTCTGTTTCTAACAGGTGAGTCTCAGGTGAGTCAGTGGGGCCACAAGTCGAGTGCAGGAGCTGCAGTTTGTAGCCGGTTGAGCCTTTGCTTTACTGCAGTCAGACTGCAGAGGGCGCCGTGTCTCTGAACTTTACCTGCTGCTCACCTGGATGAAATCACCTGAGAGCTGAAATCTGCTGTGCGCCGCCTTTCATGAGTTCAGGTGTTTCTTATTAAAGCAGCACAAACAGAAACACTGATCAGTGATCAATAATTTGAAAGGAAGAATCTTTAATAACTGAGTGTTCAGAGTCAAACATGTTTCACAGACAAATATTCACATCTGAGCGTCACAGATTAGAAACCATTCATCCTCTTTCAGATTATTACTTCCTGTCAGCTGATCCTTTGGGTCCTGGTCTCTCTCTGATGATTGGACGCTCGTGTTGGCTGTGGGCAGGTCAGGATTTCTCATGTTCTGATTTCCGGCTTTAGTCTCGGAGGAGCTGTCCGAGGCCGTCGCCATCGTCCCCGCCCCTCAGGGTCTGACGTTACCATGGCCACCACCCGTGATCTTTGACCCCGACCCCTGGCACGTCCACCTAGACCTGCACCGGCGCTCTTGCCCAGAGACATCCAGCAGGTGAGTTCCTCTCTGTCAGAGCTCCAGCACAGCAGGAGGTCTTCATCATGTCCGCCTGAGAGGTCTTCATCCCTGCTGGGAGGAACCCACCTGCACGCTCTGGAGGAACATGGAAGGAGGTTCAGTGTTATCACGCCTCCTCACAGCTGTCCTCACAGTTTGCTCTCTCTGATGATGGTGACGCTTCAGTTTGTACAAATCTCTTCCCGTGCTGTTGTTTTCCTCTGCAGACGCTCCGGCTCGTCCTCCTCGGAGGTCGGCGGCTCGCAGCACGAGTCCAGATACAGGAGACTCTCGGCTCCTCCGAGCAGCTCCTCAGAAACGCCTCCCTGCTGCTCCTTAAGCGCCACACGAGAAGAGGAAGATCCAGACCCTCCATCCTTCAGGGGCTCCAGGGGGGACCTGGCGTTTCCGGACTACTCTCTGGGCTTGACGGAAAGCTCCACCCCTATCACTACCAGCCTGCAACAGGACCAGCAGGAGAACCGGTCTACACAGAAGGAGACCAGTAACAGCGTCCTGGAGGGGAGGAGCTCCAGGACGCTCAGGTTTACCAGGCAGCAGAGCGTGGGGGGGGCATCCTCACACTCCCAGGTCTACTACCCGTTCCCCAGCAGGAAGACGCCGAGGATCTCTGAGGCCGCCAAGAGGCTGGGGATGTACTCGAGCTTCTGAGGAGGACCGGGTTCAGCAGCAGGTCGTACACGTGGAGCCTCAAAGGGATCAATACGCGATCGATCGATACCTGAACCGATTAATACATGAACTGAGTTTTTAAAGAGCAAAAGTTTGATGGTCCATCCTTCCCTGAGCTTCACAGAGGAGCTCTCATCATCATCATCATCACCTGTGACGTCTCGCTGGTTATAAAGAGTTCTTCATGTTAGCGGCTCGGTCGTACATGAAGGTTCAACAGCATCATTTGAATCTGTCAGCAGACCTTCAGCTCTGTTATTATTATTATTATTTATAATTACAATAAACGCTTAAAAATAGATCTTTGATTTTTTCTTAATTTCACTTTTCGCTTTAAAAATAGTTTTTACTTCTAATCATAATTTTCTTTTGTATCACGTACTCTTTTAAATTTTATTTAGTCTATAATATAATTTCACACATTGTTTACTTTATTTTGAATTGATTTGTATTTTATTATGTACATTTTTAATATTTTTGATCAAATTTTTATTTTTTATTTTTTCCAGCAAGAGAAACCAAACATGTTCACGAACTCGTTCACTTTATTTCAGACTGTACACTAAAAATTACACGTGAATAACGAACGCTACCTGGATCCAGGTGATGAAGCAGTGGGAGGGGCTTCAGTCAGAAACGTCACAGACATGTCAGGCCTGTCACGAGTGAAAAGAAGACTCTGAAAAACTTTGGGATGTTAAACTTTGCTCTGCAGGACCCTGCTGGCACTAACGTGGACGTTCTTCAGCCGATCGCTCTCATCTCAGATTTTTGGAGCTTAAAATGCGACACAGTCACGGCTCGCAGGCTGTTTCATCATTTTAGCTTCTTTTCTGTTTCACTACTGGTGGACTGAGCAAATCTGCTCGCCCATATAAAATCCTCCAACCAGGCTTTGACATGATGATGATGTCGTTGATCCAATCAGGCTGAAGTCGAAGCGAGCAGCCCATCTTCAGGTGGCTGAGGGTTCCTGTGATGACTCTGATCTTTTTTCAGGTAAACAGGTGTATAAGTCAAACTCAAAGCTGGCTTCAGTAGAAAATGGCGGTCGCGGGATTTCACTGATGGCGGTTTGAGGCTCAGCTGTGGCTCTTCTGCACAACTCTCTCCTCCAATTGCACGTAGCGCTTCAGCAGCTCGTCGTACACCTGAAACAAAACAGAGGAAGAAATCCTGAGCTCACCTCTGCTTCCTGACCTGACAGAGAGGGCGGGGCTATATCTGAGACATCACAGACACTTTTCAAACACGCTGCATGTCTGCACCTTAATCTCAGCGCTTAGAGGCCATCTTGGAAACACTTGTGGGAGGCTGTGTCAGGTGTGATGAGTCCGTGTGTGTCAGTGAGTGAGCAGCGAGTGAGTTTAATGAGTGTTCACAGGTTTGTTTGATGGAAACTGACTTACAGGAAAGTGGAGGAACTCTGAACGGGACAAGAGCCTGCACTGCAAAAACTCAAAATCTTGTACCAACCTTGTGATCTTGAACCAAGTGTATTTGTCTTATTTCTAGTCAAAATAATCTCATCAAATTTAAAATGAGACACAATCAACTATCCATCCATCCATCCATCCTCATCCGCTTTGTCCGGGGCCGGGTCGCAGGGGCAGCAGCCTAAGCAAAGAGGCCCAGACCTCCCTCTCCCCAGCCACCTCCTCCAGCTTATCTGGGGGAATACCAAGGCGTTCCCAGGCCAGCCGAGAGATATAATCTCTCCAGCGTGTCCTGGGTCTGCCCCGGGGCCTCCTCCCGGTGGGACATGCCTGGAACACCTCACCCAGGAGGCGCCCAGGGGGCATCCTTGTCAGATGCCCGAACCACCTCAGCTGGCTCCTTTCGATGTGGAGCAGCAGCTGCTCTACTCTAAGCCCCTCCCGGATGGCCGAACTTCTCACCCTATCTCTAAGGGAGAGGCCAGCCACCCTTCGGAGGAAGCTCATTTCTGCCGCTTGTATCCGCGATCTCGTTCTTTCGGTCACTACCCACAGCTCGTGGCCATAGGTGAGGGTAGGGACGTAGATCGACCGGTAAATTGAGAGCTTCGCTTTTACACTCAGCTCCCTCTTCACCACGACGGACCGGTGCAGCGTCCGCATTACTGCAGCTGCAGCCCCAATCCGTCTGTCGATCTCCGGCTCCCTTCTCCCATCACTCGCGAACAAGACCCCGAGATACTTGAACTCCTCCACTTGGGGCAGGAACTCATCCCCGACCCAGAGTGGGCACGCCACCCTTTTCCGGCTGAGAACCATGGCCTCAGATTTGGAGGTGCTGATCCTCATTCCCGCTGCTTCACACTCGGCTGCGAGCTGGAGGCCCTCACCCGATGAAGCCAACAGAACCACATCATCTGCAAAAATCAGAGATGAGATTCTGAGGCCACCAAAGCGAAAGCCCTCCGTCACTTGGCTGCGCCTAGAAATCCTGTCCATAAAAATTATGAGCAGAACCGGTGACAAAGGGCAGCCCTGGCGGAGCCCATCACCCACCGGGAACGAGTCCGACTTATTGCCGCCACCCGGGTCTGCCAGTCCACAGGTACTGCCCCTGATCTCCACGCAACATTGCAGAGGCGTGTCAACCAGGACAGCCCTACAACGTCCAGAGCCTTCAGGAACTCGGGGCGGACCTCATCAACACCAGGGTCTCTGCCACCAAGGAGTTGTTTAACTGCCTCAGTGACCTCGCCCCCGGAAATTGGCGGGTCATTCCCCTCATCCCCAGACTCTGCTTCCTCCTCGGAAGACGTGTCAGTGGGATTAAGGAGGTCCTCGAAGTATTCCTTCCACCGCCTGACAATTTTCTCAGTCGACGTCAGCAGCGCTCCGCCAGCACTATACACAGTGCAGGTAGAGCACCGCTTTCCCCTCCTGAGACGTCTGACGGTTTGCCAGAATCTCTTCGAGGCAGTCCGAAAGTCTTTTACCATGGCCTCTCCGAACTCCTCCCACACCCGAGTTTTTGCTTCAGCCACTGCCCGAGCCGCATTCCGCTTGGCCTGTCGATACCTGTCGGCTGCCTCCGGAGTCCCACAGGCTAACCAAGCCCGATAGGACTCCTTCTTCAGCCTGGTGGCTCCCTTCACCTCTGGTGTCCACCATTTGGTTCGGGGATTACCACCACGGCAGGCACCAACCACCTTGCGGCCGCAGCTCAATGCAGCAGCTTCGGCAATGGAGACGCTGAACATGGTCAATTCGGACTCAATGTCCCCAGTCTCCCTCGGAATGCTGTTGAAGCTCTGCCGGAGGTGTGCGTTGAAGATCTCGCGGACTGGGGCCTCTGCTAGACGTTCCCAGCACACCCTCACTACGCGTTTAGGTGCACCAGGTCTGTCCAGCGTCCTCCCCCGCCACCTGATCCAACTCACCACCAGGTGGTGATCAGTTGACAGCTCAGCCCCTCTCTTTACCCGAGTGTCCAGAACATATGGTCGCAGGTCTGCTGATACGATTACAAAATCGATCATCGACCTACGGCCTAGAGCGTCCTGGTGCCACGTGCACTTATGGACACTCTTATGTTCGAACAGGGTGTTCGTTATGGCCAAACTGTGATTAGCACAGAAGTCCAATAACGAGCACCGCTCGGGTTCAGATCAGGGAGGCCGTTCCTCCCAATCACGCCCCTCCAGGTCTCGCTGTCACAATACTTGTGACACAATCAACTACTGAGTAACATTTCAGTAAGATTTAGAAAACATGTTTTTAGAAAGGGCATCTTGAAACTACATCATTTTCACTACATCATTTTCACTTGTTCCACTGGCAGATTTTTTTCACTTAATACAAATTTTTTTTGCTTGGAATAAGTGAAAAAGTCTGCCAATCAGCTACTCAGTGGCTGATTGTGTCTTATTTTAAGTGTGATGAGATTATTTTGATTAGAAATAAGACAAATGTCCTTGGTAAGACTGAGTTTGTTCAGTGTGTTCTTTGGACTCATCTGCTCCAGCGTCCTGCAGGTTGTTTTAGACCTGATTCCTACAGCGACACAGAGCTCAAACACACTGCAGCTGAAGAAAATAGCAGCAAACAGAAAAATGCTGCAGAAGCTCACAGAGACCAACACAGGGGTTTCATTAAGGTGACGGACCAGCTGCAGCAGTGACAGGAAGTAAAACATGTGAAGGACTGAGTCATGTTTAAAAGAAGCGGAGGATTCATCAGGTAACGTGTGTTTGAATCACATGACACATAAAATCCAGCAGGTATGTGTTTACGATTAGCTGTTTACTGTTAGTGTGTTACATGTGCAGCTGGTCCGTCACCTTAATGTGTCCCCAGAAACACTGGTGTTGGTCTCTGCTGGAGAGCAGAACGTGTTTCTGTGGTTATGAGGGCACGTTTCATGAAGCTCCTGCCTCAGAGACCTGCTGCACGGTTCAGCTTCAGAGGCCAGCAGCGCATCATCATACAGTGGCCGCCTCACCTCCTTCGCCTTCGGATGCGGGGTGGCGACCAGTCGTGGTTCTGGTGCTTTCTTCACCACATCAACGAAGGACGCTCCGGATTCTGCCACCAGGCCTGAAACCAAACATCGACCAATCAGAAGCTTCTTACAGCCATATTTCACAAACACCTGAAGCAGAATTCACTGATCTGCCTTTTTCCTGTTCTGATGTCAGACGGTCTCACTGCAGGCTGTGAATCAGTCATGTCAACATGTTTTTCTGTTTGTAGACATAGTTTCTCCCTTTTTCATGGACCTGAGTGCAATGTTTCATCAGAGCGGTCTGACAAAGTAAAGAAATTGCCTGAGTTTAAGAACTTGGTCCAAATATTTTTATTCATGTGAAAGGAAATCAAAAAATATAGAACCCTGTTTCCATTTCCACAGACCAATGAGCAAAGTGTCTACCACAGCCATCTCCATCAGGGCTGCCACCAGAGTACTGCAGGTCATCGGGCTGAGACCAAGTATACAGTCTGCATATATGCAGCTGAGCTGAGACTCCACAGACATCTCATGATACCATAGTATTGTGAATTAACATTTTCTGATTCGCTTTGTCAACATCTGCTTTATCCAATCACATAAAGTTCTCACGTCAGTTATTAACAGACTGCAAGTAACTGCCAACTAGACCACATTCAGTCTGCTAACAGCTGCTAACAGTCTGCTTCCTCTCCTTTGTTCCTTTACTTTTATGTCCTCTCCTTCTCTTCTCTCTTCAAACTGAAACTCTCTCAGAGCTCAGAGACGAGGCAGTCTAGTGCGGGTTTTTCAAAATAAAAGCTGTGAGCACACTGACCGTGTAGAGCTCTGTAGGCTGAACCCAAACAAGTGGAGTCGGACAGGTCGATGGTGTAGACCGGAGCGTTGAACACGTCAGACAGCACCTATGGAGGAGACCACAGGAAGTGACTCTTCTCCCTCTGAAACTCACAAAAATGCTGCTGCTTTGATGACATCATTATGGCTATGTCCATCTTTTACATACAGTCTATGCATGTGGGTGCTAATAAAGCCTCAGACAGACCTGCAGGATCTCTTTATTCGATGACGCTCCTCCCGTCGCCAGAACTCTGGTTCCTGGAACTGAAAACACAAAATGTCCTCCCAGCTGAGACTTAAAGGACATTCAAGGTTTATCTAAGGAGGACGACGGCTTTACCGTCACCTCAGTCACAGTTACAGCGCTCTGGCTCAGAATCAGAACCAGTGTAAAGACTTCTGTATGAAACGAGGGCTCAGGTTTAAAACGTGTAATCAGAGCTGAGCGTGATCCACGAGTTTCCTCACACAGTAAATTCAAACAACAAATGGAAGCGTGTGAGGTCTGAGGAGGTCTTACTGATGGAGTATCCCAGTCTCTCAGCATGAAGCCGTCTAGACAGGAACTGACCCTCCACCACAGCCCGAACCTCCACCTGAGGACTCAACGAGGACACCTGCAGGTGGGACACATGAAACAGGTTTAACAGGTGAGACAGGTGTGCCACAGTCTGGGTGTTACAGTTTTTTCTGATTGCTTAAGCACATTTTTTGTAACTATTGGCTAATTTTGCAAAACTCTTCACACAAATAAGAAAACCTGTCACCCAATAATCAAAACATTGTAGTTCTCTTGCAAAAGCAAACACAGCTAGATTAACTCCTCACACCTTCGTAAAAATGGTGTTTCCGTATCAAACAGTACACACAAGCCATCATCTACTAAGCACACAATGCGCCAACTGCACACTGATGGTATGAATACAAAACACATCTGGCTTTTGCTTTCTCTGTGCACAAGGTAGGCTATGTCAGTTTGAGCTCATACTTCTGTCATAGATCCATAAGCATAGAGGGATCCAAACTTCAAGTACTGGTGTTTATTCAAACACATCAAAACAAACACAAGTGTTTATTTCCAAGTATAGGATTATTTGCAATCGCCATAATGACTATATGGGTTACTTGGTCTGCAGTGAACATGCTTCCTCTGCCCCCAGCATCTGGTCATCTAGCAATTCTGTAAAGTAACAATTTCAGTATTTTTACATCAATGGTATTGGTGTGTTTCTCATTGGCATATGGCAGTGCTACAGATCTTAGTGCGAAGTGACTGTACTAACCGATTCTCATTTCAAGATGTCCTTATGGTGCTTGCTACAGTGTAGCGGCTCGAGTTAGGCTGGACCCGTTGGCCAGCTACCCTCAGGGTCATTCCACGGTTGATTACATGGTCCACTATTGTAGCTCTGATGTCATCAGCAATTCTATTTCTTACTCTTCCTACCCTTCCTCTCCCCCCTCCTCATCTTCCTCTCCCTCCTCCTCATCTTCCTCTTGCTCCTCCTTGTCCTTGTCGTCCTCTTCATCCTACTTCTTCACCTCCACGTCCTCTTCCTCGGCCTCCTCTACTTCTCACTCTTTCTGCTCCCTCCATTGTACTCCGCACACACAGCTTACCTGTATTATAGTGCTTAGGCTGATTGCAAAGTGAACTAATTATCTAGAAAAGTTTTCACATGTGAAAGTGTGCCAGACAGTTGGCAAGTTAGTGTTAATGATAGCCATACATGTGTATACTTTTGCTAGGAGTGTGTTGGAAATTTGGTAATTGAGTGTTGTGCAGTGAATTGTGCCTACAGTTTTGCAAAGTGTGTGTTACAAAATTGCAAACTGAGTGCAAAGCAGTTTTTGTGCTTTTAGTTTTGCAAACTCAGTGAGTGGTTTTGCTATAAGTCTGAATAGTTTTAGAGATTGTGCTACAGGAATCACAGTTAGGGTTTAAGCATTCAGAAAAAACTGTAATAGATGGAAACATGATAAATGTTGGTGCACAGACCTCACAGTCAGCAGAGTCAAAGCGATGAACACCAATCACAGGAGGAGTGATCTCCATAGTTTCAAAATAAAAGCCTGAAAACACACAGCACAAGGAATCAGACAGAGGAAGCAAGGAAGGAAGGAAGGTAAGGAAAAAGAAAGGAACTGAAGCAAGGACAGGAAATGATGAGGTGAAATGAACCTCACCGATGTTTCCATGGTTTCCGAGCGGCGTGTCCCTCAAAGCTGCTGAGAAAAGTTCCCATGATGCTCCAGCACACTCGTTCCTGACGCGCTCCCTCGTCAGAGACCCGTTCTTGAAGCTGCTGATGACAAAACACCTGAAACACTGCAGCCTGTCTCTGGCTCCACCCCCTTTCCTAACCAACATGGCGGACGCATCGAGGAGTCTGGTTCCCTCTGACTTTCTTGACATCATTGAACCCTCACCTGACAGCTCACCTGTTTGTTTGTGTGTGTGTGTGTGTGTGTGTGTGTGTGTGTGTGTGTGTGTGTGTGTGTGTGTGTGTGTGTGTGTGTGTGTGTGTGTGTGTGTGTACCACAGCAGAGCCATGTACTCCTGCTGTTCCACCGGGTTACAGAAGACGTGACCCTCCAGAGCCGGACGAGGCTGCTGCAGCCACAGGAACACCGTGTCACTGGTCCCCAGACTCACCTGGACACACACACACACACACACACACACACACACACATTAACAGCCACAGTAACCCGACGTGATGACAGGAAGTGTGCCAGAGTCAGACTCACGGCGACGTCTCCGGGCTGCAGCCTCATTCCTGCCAGCGACGCTGAAACAGAAACAGGTTTGATTCAAACGTTTTTCACGTTCAGTTTATTTGAATCACGTCTGTTTTAGCATTTTTTATTTTTATTTATTTATTGTTTTCAATTCATTATTTTTATATCACTTTATTAATTTTGTGTTTAATGATGTTATTTTATTCTATTTTGTTATTAATTTAATATTTTATTTTATTTCACATATTAGTAGAACTTTTATTTATGCTTATTTGTTTTACATGCTTTAGATTTCTCTTTAATTTCATGGTGAATCATAACCCACATGTTTAGTTAATTTTCACATTATTGTGGTTGTCATGCAGTGCTGATGTGGACCTGTGTGACTACAGGTTCACATCAGCACAAGTAACATGTTTACATGATCTCATTAAATGCTGGTTGTTAGTTTAACTTCATATTTATTCTATAACATATTTCAGCTGTTTTGTTGAAGCTTGTGTTTGTTGTCTCATTCAGGATAAATAAAGTTCATCTCATATGACCTCACTGAGATCAAGCTTTGCAGGATTCTTTCAAACAGGCCTGATGTTTGTGTTTAAACAGTCACACTTCATGATGTTGGGGAACAAATCTAATGATTAACCATCAATAACCTCACATGTACCTGGGTTGTCTCCAGTGAACGCCACCACACTGCAGCTCTCAGAGAAACCGTACCGATGCACAAAGTAGGAGGAGACGGGGCCCTGCAGACAGGCAGACCAGAATGTCACGGACCATCATGAGCACAAAAAAGCTCACAATCAGTGGAAACATTAACTTGTTATCCCTTTGATCCAGGTGATTGATAGATGGATTTTTTGTCTGCTTATTTTGTTGGTTTTTGTTTTTTGCCCTTTATCACCGTCCCTCTCCCCCGCTGTTTTTCTTTCCCTCTTTCTTTCTCCCCTATTTAGCAAGTGAAAATAAAATAAAATAAACAATATGGAGGAGTTGTACTTACATCTTCTGCATTCAGCTTGTCCTCGGTCATGGTTTCCTTCCACTTATAGCTTTGCAAAAAGTTGCGTAAAAAGCTCTTGCAGCAACAAAAACATAATATTCCAGAAACAGGCTTTGCCGATCTGATCAGCTGTTCGTAACACTTCCTACGTTACCTGCCCGAAACCGGAACTGATGTCGTTTTCGCGTAAAATGTATTTTTTTCCTTTAGGGCATTTACAAAGACATGCTGGTGTTTTTAAATTAATGTTTGAGTTCCTGCCTTTCTGAATAGTTTCTGGGATGCAGAACTCAAAATGCACATGCTGGTTTCTTCAGAAATTTGCATTATAATATTCATTTTCATTTTTCCTGCAGTTTATAAAAGTTGGTGTATTTCAAAAATAAAACTTTGAAGACATCCAAAATAAATTTCCTGTGGCTGGAAACTTTTGTGCAACTTTCTTGTATTTACAGTTTTGAGGGATAAGCCTCTGAAATTTCTGCAACTAGATATATATGTTTAAAAAACCAAAAATGATTTTCAATTTGTTTGTAGTTTATTGCACTTTTTGGAATTTATGTAGTTCCTATGAACTTAATGCAGACATATTATTACTTGAAATGCTCCCAAAGTGCCACTACAGCATGTAAAATATAAAGATGGTGGACTTGGCTCTGTGGTTTTCATGTGTATCCATATTCAGTGATATAGCTGGAAATTAACTACACATATAATTCTTCTCTGTTTCTCTTTTTTGACATATTTCTCAAATAACCTATTTTATCATATTTATAATAAAACTGTAAATTCTGTTTTTGCTGTGACACCTGAATACTTTTAGTGGCCCCCGTGTGGCCACCCCATGAAAATATTCTGGAGGCTCCCCTGTTTACCAGCACAGATGTGGAGGGCAGTGGAGCTCCCAGCAGCTGGTCCAGGTGAGGAGCGGTGGCCTGCAGGCAGATCTCAGACCAGTTTCTGGTCCTGATGTCCAGCAGATTCATCCCTGAGCCTGAACAATCGATCAGTGGGTTCATTGATTAGCTGATGGGTGAGAGACCCTCAGAGAGCGACGAGCCACACAAACCGTACCGTCGCTGTAGTCGATGGCAGCGTAACCACCGAGGAAGAGAGAGGCGGCAAAGCTGCTGACCAATGAGATCCTCTGAAACCAAAAACACACACGTTCATGAGGTGTGAGGAAACAGCTGGAGGTGGGACTGTGCAGGTGCAGTGACGCTCTCACCTCGGTGTCCTGGAACTCCTCCGCTCGGGTCTGACGCAGCTTGGCGATCTGGTTTCCTGTGAAACGCTGCAAACACACGGACGCGTCCTTTAAAGCTCTTTAACACACACACACACACACAGATGTGGCACAGCTGGACCTCGTAGGCTCTGGATCCGGTGATCTCCGCCAGCCTCAGAGCGCCTCCTGCTGCCGCCTGCAGGTCCTCACACTGCTGAGTGCTGCTCGAGTCCATCCACACCGGACTGTCCGACACCGAGAAGCTGTCCTGAGGACGCAGCAGCACACCTGAGTCTGCATTTAACCACACACACACACACACACACACACACACACACACCTGCAGCAGCTGGTGCAGGTCCTGGTCCGGGTCCAGATGTTTCAGAGTCTCAGACGCTCCTCTCCTCCAGAACACGCTGCCATGTTGCTGAGAGACAACACAAGTCAACCAGACTCCATTCACTTTTCTTCAAATTTTACAGGCTGGTTCCCGCCTCCTGCCAGGTGATGGCAGTGTGCTATATGATCAGAAGTATGTGGACACCCAGTGAGCAGCTCCCTCTGAGCTGCACATCACTCAGCAGCTTTGATTTCAGCAGGTAAATGTTTAGCGAGCACAAAAGTGCTTCAGGATTTACTCCGAGTCACACGTGCTGATGGGAAGTCGTGCAGTTAGTGTGACACGATGCTGTCATGTACACTGAAGCACTTCGTGAGGAAACTGACTCTGTCTCAGGAAACTTCCCACCACACTCCACTCATTCTTCTCCAGATTTTATTGGAAATTTGTTTTTAGTGTTTGCTGCTAAAAACAGAAACAAGACTGAGTTCATAAAAACAGAAGGTTTAATATGACATCTGCGCTGTGATCAAAAGTATGCGGACACTCCTGGTTCTCCTGTGTTAAACAAGCTGTTCACTTTAAATTTGCACCTGAGAACATCAACATTTGAGTAAGTTCATACTGCACCAGGAGAACTTTGTACTGTGGATCAGCTGACAGCACAAACTGTCTGAACTTCCTGTTTCCCTCAGCACGAGTGGAGGCAGCACGGTAATAAGCACAGAGTCACACCTGTCCAGGTGTCCACATATTTCTGCTCATACTGCAGCACCCGTCCTGTTCATGCTTCACAAATTATTGGACATTTATGCCAAAGTCTAACTTTAACCATCACCTGACCGCTGCCTGACAGCGCTCTGACACGGGAGAAGTCAAGCCCCGCCCTCTTCATCTTGTCCAATAGCAGGTCCAGAGCCTGGAGGTGGGGAATAGCCAATCACAGAGACACAAACACAGGTCAGGCGTGAGCTGATGAACCTCAGCGTGAGTTAATAGTTTAACAGCTGTGTGTGTTACTGTGTGTGTGTGTTACTGTGTGTGTGTCTCACCTTGACCCACATGAGCACAGGTGAGGTGACAGTGAGTCTGTCAGTGTGGATATGAACTCCTCCCTGAGTCCTGAGAGCAACAAACACACCTGAACGGTCAGACTTTCAAAATAAGACAGTGGCTGGAATCCTTTCACAATAAAAGCCTGCCAGTCACCCTGACAGGTGTGAGTGTGACTCATGAAGCCTTCCAGCTGATGCTGTCAGGTTTATATGATCTATACCTGAATTCGGGCAGCTCGGCGTCAAACTGCACGCCGCTCTGATGAACCACACGCAGCTCTCCATCGATGACCACCGCCTTCAGCTTCAGGAAGACATGAAGAGGAGCAGAGTAAAGACAGAGCTGCTGATTGGACAGGAAACCTGGGTTTAAAGTGCAGTGGAGGGGGCGCTGATGTCACATGTTAGGAGGAAATGTTTCAGACTGTTTCAGGAAACCACGGACGAACCTTCATCTGAACCGTTGAAGCTCCGCAGGACTTTTACTTTGAAGGGACTGTTCCTGTTTCATTGTTTCATGAAGTTGAGCTGATGACAGTTTTAGTGGTTGTAAAGAAAAAGAATGATTTATATAAGCGATGAATGAAGTGAAGAAGAGGATGGTGCAGCTGGAGGTGCTCGCTGTCTTTATACAACTAGGATCTGATAATTGTTGTACTTCCTGCTGCTGTCTCGGACACATCCGTGTGAAAACTGACATTTTTACTGTCACAGATAAATGAAGGAAAATGACGTCATCCTGTTCACAGAGACGCTGACAGGTTATCGGCCACGTCACTGACGGCAGCTTAAACACCTGAAATAGCATCTTAGGCTTTATGAGCTCAGATTCACTGATCAGCTTCATTTCCTCTTACTGATTATTGGAAACGTACCGGACGTCAGCAGCTCTGTGACAGCTTCTGACGTCATCGACCTGTTTCAATCTGCGAGTGCACGCGGGTCAAAACCTATCCGATCAGCTGGACTCCGGAGTCCAGCTGAGACAACAAATCAAACCTTCCGCCGTCTCCACGTTCTGCGCCTGCGTACTAAAGTCCGTTATTTTACTGCTACGTGCACGTGGAAAGCATGTCACAGCAGACTCCGCGCAGGTGAAGGAGGGACAGGTGAGGTGCTGTTACCTGCTGTGTGCTCAAGTCAAGGCCCAGGTAGAGAGGAGCGCGCGGAGCGGAGGCCATGAGCGCGAGGAACCACACAGGAGGAGGAGGAGGGGTCCAACGTTTAGTGACACAGCCCACAGGCTCCTCCTCCTCCTCAGCGCAGACTCCGTGTTCGTGCTTTTAAAGGGACAGTTCACCCAAACCCTTTAGTTCACGTCACAGACCGACATGGTTCAACGTGGCTCAGCCAATAGAGTGGACAGGGTTTATTTGTTGTTGTCAGTAGCAACGAGGCCTACGATGGTGCCAGAGCACATGTTGAATCAGCACTATGGGCAGACTTCATACAGTGACAGTGTGGAAATGGAATAAAGGTGAGCGTTATCTGAGGTCCATGGACACGCCTCCAGGTCACATGACGGATTTAATCTGACACAGCAACGAGCTGCAGCCACGCTGAGTCTGTGTTTTAACTCCTGTTGAAAGTTCAGACTTTAAACTACACACCAGTTTGTAAATGTTACTGATCGGCCACTAAAACCAGTCATGATAAAAGAGCAGACCCAGTGTTTTTTTCTGAATCGTCACGTTTAGTTTGGGAAAATCATCGTTTTCTAAACTGAACATCTATATTTGTATGAATATAGTTATTAAAATCATTCAGTAAACATGTTTGTGTTTTTTACAGTAAAATATAAGTACTACTAGGATTTTATGTTTTTGTGTGATTTCAGATCAGTTGTGTTACTACACATGTCAATGAAACATGGCTGTAAATTCAGACACGTGAGACTGAGCTGAAAACACTGAAACCAAACAAGGCAAAAACAAACTGTAGTCAAAGATGTCCAGTTATACCTTCATGTCAGTGCAGATTTCTGACATTTTGTATAAATTTAAGCAACAATTTAATTATTTCTAATAAAAAAAACAGTGAAACTGCACACAAACATGAAAACGTGACATCAATCTTATAAAAACATTATGTTTATTAATCAGTGATGTTTGAAAGCCTTTCCTGGTGAGTTTGATCCAGGAGGGTCTGAAGCCAGAGTGAGACAGAGACTGTGCAGAGACTGTAGAAGGACAGAGCAGCAGCAGAGCAGTCCAGATACACTGATGATCCTGTCAGATCCAGAGGGACACACAGGGATGATGCTGGACTCTACATTGTGTCTGACAGTGGAGCTGTTCTCAGAGCAGTTCACTCTGCAGCACTGACAGTCATCTGCACTTCATTCCTCTGTCAGTCACTGCTGGATGAAGCTCTCCTCTCCACCTCCCAGTAACATGGCCCAGTCAGAGCGTCTCTACACACAAGCTGCTGCTGCTTCAACCTCTCTGGATCATCAGGACACAGCTGCTCCTCTCAGCACACACACCGTCCTGTTTACCATCATCACCTCCACCTGTACAGAGAAGGAGGAAGAGCAGAGGAGATAAACGAGTGTTTCCAGGGATAGGGTTCATACGCTTTTTTCAGGGTCAAATTCAAGCACTTTTTAAGCACTTTCAATGTCCCATTTCAAGCTTTTCCAGCACATTTATCTCAGTCTTGCAGCCCATGTCACCCCTACTTGTGGTCCACATAATGAAAAATTATTGTTCAAAAAATTATTTAATATGAAGGCAATAGGCAGAGTGTTACAGGCACAGCCCTAAAGAATGTAGCCTTGGGCAGTGTAGCCTAGCTGTAAGTAAGCTATCAAGACTCGACTGTACACGGTGTTCCTGTTTTCCTCTGAAACAATAAGCTCCGTTGCAGCAGCCTTTCAACGCCTCTCTCTGTCTCTCGCTAGCAAAGTTGAGCCAGACAACAAAGTAAAGCTAGTTTTCGGCTACGAGCCGACACGAACCCGACGTATCAGCCAGAGGTCCCTTTACTACGGTTCGGAGCCGCTGACCTGTTTTATATACGCACAAATAGTTTTCTACACGAGATCACTGCAAAAAGTGCAGCCTTACCTAATGTCCACCCACTGTTACTCGTTTATATTAAGATTTAAACATCTGGTTGGTATGACGAGTAACCTTCAGTAATAGTAATAAATCACACAGTAATAGTACATTCATGTAGCATGGTAATATATTAAGTAATCCAAAGTATTCAGAATACGTTACTCTCATTGAGTAACGTAACAGAATACGTTACAAAATACATTTTGGGGCATGTAATCTGTAATCTGTAATGGAATACATTTTAAAAGTAACCTTCCCAACACTATCAGTGGCTGATAGTGAACCACAGGCCTCAGTGTGAGCTTGAAGATATTTATAATGTTTAAGTAGTTTAACGTGCAGGTGCTGACGATAAACACATTTTTGTTTTTTGGGGTTTTTTTTTTCACTCTTTAACACGTTTTCCTGTGTTTTGTGTTTGCTACAGACAATGGTTTTTTGTTTTTTTAATTTAATTTAATTTTCAGTTGTTACAGACGGGACAGACATGACTGAGGGATAGGAAAGGGAGAAAGACAGATGAAGGAAAAGAAAAACAGAAGGGAAGAGGGACAGTGAGAAAGGAAACTTAAAAAGAGAAAGAAAACAAATCTCCTGGATCACCCGTTGAGAGAAAGAAGAGAAAACAAGCAAAAACAACAGAGCAACATACTAAACACAACACCATCACGTTAATCTATCTAAGTGTAAACAGCAGTAAATACTAAATATTGAATGTTGTTGTGTAGCAAGCAGGACCAACAGCGCACAATGTGCTTGGAAATAGCAGCCAATAGAGGTGTAGTTTATGTCTATGAACAGTGAACATCCGTGTGCACACCTGTGTGGATCAGCGCGCTTGTATTCAAAAGGTTTCCACATGTAATGATCTGCTAGAGGATGTAGAGAGCCATAGCCCCGTCCCTCAGGGCATGAAGGAGGCATGGAGGAGATCCAGGCCCCAGACATCCAGAGGCCCCAGCGTGCGAGAGCCCAAGGAGGAGCACCGGAGGGGCATCTGTGCCACCCTCATGGGAAGGGCTGAGGATCCCCAGACGAGGCGTCACCCAGTAGCCACGGAGCAGAAGCCAAAGGAGGCTGCAGTGGCGTGCCCGCCGGCTCTGCCGGCAGCCAGCTGTGCCAGAGTGAACCGAGCCGCAGGCCCAGAGGCCGGAGGCCCGAGGGCCCCCATTGCCCCGGAATAGGCCTGACCGAGTAACAGGCACCAGGCCCCGCCAAGTAGTCACCAGGAGTGAGCTGGTACATACCTGAGCGCCCAGCCCCGGACACCAAGAACCACCAATGCACCGACCCCTGAGGGCATCAGTCACCGGCAGGGAGTGTGGTGAGGGGAGATAGGCCTCCACACTTTGGAGGGCCTGGCAGTTCCCAGAGAGGTGGAGTCTAAGACCCGACCTGACATATAAACACAAACAGGCACACACAGACACAAACATGCATTCCCACCCTCATGCACACATATACAAATACTCAGCACTCACCCAACGTAGGGATAGACATACATGGACACTGTACACACAATCACACTCCCCAAACAAACTCTATACCCCGGGTCCAGGTACCCTCACCCCTGGAGGGGGAAACGGCACCTAGACCCAGGAGATGTTACCCTTTCCCCCGGGGTGGAGGCAAGCAGACCGCCCCAGGCCAACACCTCCTTCAAGCTCCCCCACCCCGATGGCTAGCAGAGAACAGCGGTGTGTGAAGACCCCAAACCTCCCTCCTCTCGCTCATGTGTAGTGTTGCTGCATGTTGTTCTAAGGTGCATTTAAAACATGGGAGATCAGATCATTACATGAAGGAACCTTTTAAAAAAACAAGCGCGTCCATGCTCACAGGTGTACACACGGGTGCTCACACACACAAACTACACCCTTTTTGGCTCCTACCTCAAAGCACACTGTGCGCTGTCGATATTACATGCTGCACAATAATGTTTAACATTTAGTATTTACTGTTATATTCCCATAGATCATCATGCCGTTGTTTATTGTATTGCTCTCGTCTTCTTCTGCTTGTTTTCGTTTTTCTTTCTCAACAGGTGATCCAGGTGGTTGATGGATGTATTTTTTGTCTGCTTATTTAGTTGGTTTTTGTTTTTTGCCCTTTATCCCCGTCCCTCTTCCCCGCTGTTTTTTCTCTCTTTCTTTCTCCCCTTTCTTTTCCCCAGTCAAATCTGTCCCGTATCTTTCCAATAAGGCTGGGATGGTCAATTTGGTAAAGCAAATCCGTTGGGCCTCTTTCTTCGCCTTTAGACAATAATTCTGATGCAAAAGAGCCTGTTAGGGAAAATATTCTAAAACACTTCTTCAGTAAAGACTCAGAGAAGAGAAACACACAGAACTTCTTGCTAGCAAGGGCAGCCTCCAGACTGAGACTCGCACTAAGAAACTGCCCCAATCTTTATTTATACTTCAGTAGGTGTGTGTGTGTGTGTGTGTGTGTGTGTGTGTGTGTGTGTGTGTGTGTCCTGCTGATCAAAGGGTCATGAGAGCACAAAAGGTACATCCTTGGTCAGGAAAGGGGGTAGTCTCCCCCACCCTAGATAACATGGTGAGGAAGTCCAGCAGTTCATCTATATGTAAAGAAGCACTTAAACTAAAACAGACATAGCTACGTTAATCCTGCCGTAAAACAATAAAACAAGGTACGAGCTCTCATGCTCCCAGACGTGGGGGTGCATTCCTGGGATGCACCCCAAGCCTGCAGCCTGTTAGAGATCACACACAATTAATTATATGCCTCTAAGTATACATGGTTGAATATTTCCTAATACAAATAACTACATGCAGTATTCTACCATATGCAAACTTATATCACTAAAAGATTATACTGACTACTAAATACAATTTTCCATTGACAGAGCCAAACGGGACAGGAAATAAAAACCCCCAAAAAAACCCAGACAGAGGCGCAAGGCAGCCCAGGCGGGGAAATTTTGCTTTTACATTTTGCAACTCATTTTATTTTTCTATCTGATAAGAAAACTATTGAATCAGATAGTTATTTATGGTGAATGAAATACAGTTACACTTTCAAGCACTTTTAAGCACCATATCTGAAATTCAAGCACTTTCAAACCTTGAAAAGACTTGAAAAAACTTCAGTAACCCTACAAACGTCACTGCTGTTTAGTTTTCTGTCTTCATTTATGCTGGAAGTGATAGCAGAGCTGTACGTTTGAATTGTTTCAGAAATCTCTCAGTCAGAACATGCTATATCATGTTTAGGTGGAAGCTAGCGAGCTAACTTCCTGCTAACTTCTAACTCCGTTAAATTTAATAAATCCTGTTTTCATGGATGCCTGGATGTTAAACTTAATTGTTACACCTGGTAAAGTTGCAACGCTGATCATTTTATTAAAGATGAAAGAATTTAGACAGTTTGTAACTCTCAGTGATGCTGCAGTGTTCGTTTGGCTTTGGGACCTGAAGGAGACGGAGTTTAGGACCCAGATTCCTCCACGAGGCTCCTGACTACAGTAGCTGTAATGGTCCAACAATCCATCAAGCAGTGCGGCTTCATCTCTTACCAAAGTCGTACTTAAACATTTTTGACAGATTTTTGAGCGCCGTGTAGCACATGAAATCGGTCCGAGGTCAGTAAGCACAACCAAGATTCATACATAAGGCGAACTGTCGATTTTTGAGAAAATTAAAGGATTTTAAGTGTGCCTTATAGTGCGGAAAATATGGTACGTCCACAACAAACTTGTTCACACTTCATTACTAGAGAAGTTAACCATGTTTAATACATTACCACTGAAGCAACATTGACTGACTACAACCATTTACTGACCTCAGAGTTTCCAGGCTATAGTGTGAATTCTCTACAAGATCAGACAACCGCTTCACATGTATATGCTGCAGGTTGTTTCCTCTCAGCTCCAGCTCTCGCAGATGGGTAGGGTTGAATGTCAGAGCTGAGTGCAGATATTCACAGCCAACAGCTGATATAAAACAGTACTCCAATCTGCATAAAGAAAAGATGAGTTTAGAAAAACGCGGAGGAAAAATAAAGCACAAGTTTATTAAATAACTCAACTGAAATCACTTATGTTTATTAGACAAAGTGCTTGAAATCATTCAGTGTTTCATCATCTGTTCAGAGCTGAAGAAGCTTCAGAATGTAGAAGTTTAGAAAATGGAAACTCCAAACAGCTGAAGCCAACAGGAAGCAGCTTCAAACAGGAAACTGTGCAGAGTTTCAGACTATATGTCCTGATGCAGCCAGTTGGATTTTGGAGATTTGAATCTCTGTTCTGTGACTAAGTCCTTGAATCATTTCTTCCAGTTGGTCCAACAAGACAGACTAAGTATTGGACATGTGTTGTGGCTCCATCAGGGGAGCTTCTAAATGTGATGTGATGGCCCCTCTGGGTCTGTCAGGTCACAGCACTGAAGAGAGCTCAAACTGGGCACACAGTTGTTCCAGTCTGGACCAAAGACTCTATACTGGTCTGTGTTTATCTAACCTGTTCAGTTTGCTTCTCATCTTTGCTTATGATCGTGTGGTTTCACTGCTTTTTATTCTCAGATATACTAATGAGTGTCAGAGAAATTAGGATTTGTCTGTTTTCCATGCTCATGGCTGTTTAATTAAGAGTGAATGGTCCACAGTATGGTTATGGCCCAGTGATTTAGCCAAATTAATAAAGAGACACTTTCATAACACTAGAAACTGACTTTAATCTTGACCGCCCCACCAGAAGCTGTGGGCCAACAGGGACCACTGGTCGCCTGTGGTCAGAAACAGCTGCTATAGTTCAGGCCTAACTCCAAACCAGACGACCCTGTGTCCCTCACCACCTCCTCCTTACTTTCTTTCTGATTTCTTTTAACTTGCATGGTTGCATGGTGCTTTTTTATAATGAATATTTTGTTAGATAATCAGATTTTGCCATAATGGGCCTACTCTACATGAAGGGCTACATCTGCAGTTTAATGCCACCACAATGTTTTTATCATGTACATCCACACACAACATGGTGACTGACCTCAAAGTTTCCAGTCTGCAGTATGGACTCTGCAGAAAACCACACAACTGCTTTACTCCTGAATCCTGCAGCTTGTAATTGTGACACAGGTCCAGATGTTTCAGATGGGAGGGGTTGGACTTCAGAGCTGAGGTCAGATAAACACAGCTGATCTGTGACAAACTGCAGATGCTCAGCCTAAATAACGAATGAAAGATATGTGTGTTGGATTTTTTAATTGAAATCATTCAGTGTTTTATAATCCAAACAGCTTATATGTGTTTGTGTGTGCGCATGTTTGTTTCAACCACAGGCCTTTATGTTTCAAGGTTAAAAGAACAGTTAGAAAGAATTTCATATATGTAAATATTAGGGGTGCAACGATACACAAAATTCACGGTTCAGTTCGGTTCGATACTTTGGTGTCACGGTTCAATATTTTTTCGATACAAAAAAAAATGTTGATGCCTTTTTAATTTGTCATTTATTAAATTTTCACGGCACATCCCGCACCACATCTCTGTGCGTTCATCATTTGTTTGAAGCCAGCTCACCTCCTGCAACTACTTTTCCGAGAATACGTGCTTCTTTTGTGGTTCGGACTCCTGACATTTCTTTGGAGGTGGAGGAACACTAAAGTAATTGCTTAAAGGAGCTTCTTCGACATCTTTAAGAGTTCTAAACAAATGTCTGTCCTCCTGAAAATCTTATGTACGCAAACACACGTTGCAACTTCTTATCTTGTACGTGTTTTTTATTTTGACAGCGAATGCGCACCTGCGGACCACTTATGTGCAGCCCTGGTTATTTAGCTCGTCATTTTGCAGCCACAGAAATTCTTTTGTCCATGAAACCATAAAGCTGCACTTTCTTTTTGCCTTATAGTCTGATTTGTCATAACTTTTCCGTTTTGTGCTAAGCTTTTCTTTGGCTGTCACTTCTTCACCCTGACCTGTCTTATTTGGCTCAGCAGAACTGAAATATATATCCTGCTGCTTTTACACACGGACTCACATATGGGCAGGGATAGCTCAGTAGGTAAAGTGGTCGCCCCATGATCGGAAGGTCGGCGGTTCGAATCCACTTAACGGCTACCCTGAGGTACCCCTGAGCAAGGTACCGTCCCTACACACTGCTCCCCGGGCGCCTGCTTAGTGGGCTGCCCACTGCTTCACTGAGTGAATGGGTCAAATGCAGAGAAAAACAAGGGGGATCAATAAAGTATCCATTATTATTATTATTATTATGATTCTCTGCGCGATCAACCTCTCACATGTTTAAGCTTGCTGCGGGAGAGTTCACTTGTCATGTTTGCATAGTAAGCTAACGATTAATAAGACGATGTCAGAGGAATTGGTGCACAAATTATCATCACTCACAGATCAGTGCTGTCGCTCTCTATACACAGTTCGCGCGATTGCAAAGTGAAAGCAAAAAAACAAGCGCAAATTCAAACGCGATTTCAATATGTCACATATTGACAGTGGCTCACCCATGCCAATGACATAATTACCCAGCTACATTTCTGAAAGAATGCAAAAGCATTGACATATATTTTTCCTTCCTACGATAGCCCGACGGGCAGGGCAGAGATAGATTTTGGTAGCCCGACTGGAAAAATTTTGCGAGCCCTGTATCTGATTGAGGAATCACTCATCTTTGGAAAAGAGAGTTTATTACTGTCAGGGTCCCTGTGCCTACCCGGTCGGCTCAGTACGGCTACATATGTTTTGTATTCCTTTTTTATTTTTTCCCTGCTCTCTCCTCTCCCCTCTTTCCCTCCTCCCTCTGCCTGGGCGGAGCTTACCTGCGGGCTCCTGCCCTTGGCCCACGCACCTGTGGCTCATTACGAGTGATCCAGCTCCTTCATAAGACGGCAGCCCTGTGTTTCTCGTCGCTGGACCGTTGCCGACTCTCGTTAGTGTTAACCCCAGCTCAGTTCGTTCTCGTGTTTCCCTAGCGATCTTCTTACAGTAACCTTTTGCTTCTCTGTGAATAGATTTCCCTGGACCTACCCCTGTGTTACCTGAGCGATCAAGTGTGTGAGGATTGGAGCGAGCTTTTGTGTTTCTTGTGGAGTGTGAAGAGGAGCGTGGAGCGTGGATGGAGTGAGGACTTTGGAGCGTGTGTGGACTGCAAGTGTCTTTCCCCCCCCCTGTTCGTGTGTGGATTCCTGGAACCCGTCTTTTCCCCACTGTGTAAATAGATCACCTGGTGCTTCTGTAAATAAAAACCTTTATTGTTCCCTACTCAGAGCCTGCGCGTGAGTCCGTTCAGTCCCGTTGTGACAATTACAGAGAAATGTCTCTTTCCAAAATAAAAGCTATACTATCCGCTTCTTCTGGGCTATATTCTCAGCAGCATATTAAACATATCAGGTCCCCATAAGGAGAATCCTGTGCTAACGGCTGTCTAAATGACTCGGGTAAAGTTTGTAGCATGCATGCTTGTTGTTTTTGTCTGCTTCCACTTGTGTTTGCACTAGGATGATGTCAGTGTAAATTTGCAGTCATATTCGTTGTGTTCCCACTAGTGCTATCAGCGTAAATCTCGTTGAAATGACCTTAACGCCACAACACGGCAAATCTCCGTTAACGAGCTACCGCGGATCGCTCCGTGCATGGAGCTGGACGGCCAACACGTTAACGAGCTAACTGCGCTAACACACTAGCTCCCACCCATGTAATTGAGCATTGCGTGGCACATCCAACATACTGTTTTACTTTAGTCCATGACACGCTTACCTTCAGGGTCATACGTCACATGAAAACCAAAATAGTTCCAAACGCCAGATCTGAATGAGGATGGGGGAGGTTCAATTTGCCATGTTGCAAGGAGAGCTTAACTTCTGTCTCGCTAGCTTGCCCTGCGCTCAGTGAATCTGCACTCGACTACTCCGCCTAGGCTGCACTGTCGAGTGCAGATCCACTGAGCGCTCAACACAGACAGCATCGTTAGAAGGAAAGTTGATAAAATAAATTAAAAATGTTGTATTGTTCGATACATATGCGTACCGAACCGAAAGCACTGTATCGAACGGTTCAATATCGATACGAATATCGTTGCACCCCTAGTAAATATGTATATGCTGCCCTCTGGTTTCACAGCATCAGGACCAGAACAGCAAAATCAGAGAAACCCAGAACGGCCCAGCTGCTCCAGCCTTGACTATATGGTCACTTCCTGTGTCTGTAACATCTTTGACCTTCCACTCTTCCAGCCAATCAAAAACAAAGCTGACCGTTCCTTTTTCCTTCTGCTCTCATTTTCTGAGGCTCTTCTTCACTCTTCAGGAGCCGTCTACCAGAGCTGTTGCCCATGAAATGAATGTTCATTTCTCTGCCATGAGCCATCTCCAAAGGCGTACCTCCACATCCAGCATGTTCACCTCTAGGATCATCTGAGACCAGCTGCAGCAACAATCGGTGTGTGGCATCGTATGGGTGAGCGGTTTGCTGACGTCACTGTTGTGGATCGAGTTGCCCATGGTGGCGGTGCAGTTCTGGTATGGCCAGGCGTATGTTATGGACAACGAACACAGGTGCATTTTATTGCTCGCATTTTAAATGCACAGCGATACCGTGACAAGATCCCGAGGCCCATTGTTGTGCCATTCATCCACAACCGTCATGTTGCCGGATGATAATGCACAGCCCCATATTGCAAGGATCTCTACACAATATTTGGAAGTATCGAATATGTTTGGGATGCTCTGGATCCGGGGTATATGACAGCATGTTCCAGTTCCTGCCAATATTCTGCAAAATCACTCAGCTATTGAAGAGGAGTGGACCAATGTTCCACAGCCCACAATCAACAACCTGATCAACTCTATGCAATAGTTTTACACTGTGTGAGGCAAATGGTGGCCACACCAGATACTGACTGAACCTAAAAACAAGAAGAGTGCACAATGAAGATCCTGATTGTAGATCAGTATAATACTGCGATCGCCGATCGTGGCTCAAGAGTTGGCAGTTCGTCTTGTAATCGGAAGGTTGCCGGTTTGAGCCCCGACTCGGACAGTCTCAGTCGTTGTGTCCTTGGGCAAGACACTTCACCTACTGCCTACTGGTGATGGCCAGAGGGGCCGATGGCAGCCTCGCTTCTGTCAGTCTGTCCCAGGGCAGCTGTGGCTACAACTGTAGCTGCCTCCACCAGTGTGTGAATGAATAGTGGAATTGTAAAGCGCTTTGAGGGTCTCGAAAAGTGCTATATAAATGCAATCCATTATTATTTTATTATTAATATCAGCCTAATGTCTGCAGCCTCTTTAACATAACTAAAACATAGCGTCTGACCTCAGTGTTTCCAGTCTACAGCGGGGACTCTCCAGGAAACCACACAGCTGCTTCACTCCTAAATCCTGCAGGTTGTTTCCCCTCAGGACCAGATGTTTCACATGGGAGGGGTTGGACTTCATAGCTGAGGCCAGATAATAACAGCTGACCTGTGACAAACTGCACCACTCCAGTCTGTATAAAGAGGAAAAGAAAAAAGCTTATTCGACAGTTTCTGGTTTAAATCATTGAGGGTTTCACTGTTTTTCAGATTATATGATGCAATGTGTCCAACAGTGAGACTCTAATTAATGTAATTTATTATGAACCAGACACATATAGCCTAAGCCTAATAGTGGCTAGAAAAAGACAACACAGAGGTTCTGGTGATGGCAGCACAATAACAAGCCCTAAGCAAAGATGCCAAGGAGACAATCTTCAGGACAGACGTGATGCTCAGAAGTCTGTCATCTCGTGGCCTACTACAATAAAGAACCTGTTGGACATTATGAACAATGCTGGGCATCATCTGCATATGGCCATAAACAACCAGAGGAGTCTGTTCAGTGACAGGTTGCTTCTCCCCAAGTCAACGACCAACAGACTTAAAAACTCCTTTGTCCCACACGCCATCAAACTGTTTAACTCCTCTCTGGAGGGGAGAGGGAGGGGAAACAGGGGGACAAAGGAGGGGGGAACAACTAATTTTCTCTCTCTCTCTCTCTTTTAACATTCAACGGTGTAATAGACTCACAAAAGTTGAAATGTGCAATTCCCTGGTATTCTTATTCCTGTTTATTCTATTTATCCCTATTGTATAATCTGTATTTATATATTTGTGTATGTGTATATGGTATATTTGGCCCAGTTTGCATTCTCTCTGGTTACCTCAGCTTCCCAGCTGAGTTGACTGGTAACTCTAAATTGTTCATAGTTATGAATTTGAGTGTGAACGGTTAAATGTGTTTCCCTGTGACAGACTGGTGATCTGTCCAGGGTGTGCCCCGCCTCTCGCCCTATGGTAGCTGGGATAGGCTCCAGCCCCCCGTGCGAGCCTGACAAGGATAAGTGGAAGAGAATGGATGGATGGATCTATAATTGAGCCATTTGTATATATTAGAGCTATTTCTTATATTTTTCTAAAGTCTGTAATATATTATATTGTTTAATTCAGTTCAGTCTGTTACTGTTATTGCCCTAGAGCAGGGGTCTCAAACTCAAATGAGCCGCAGGCCACTTCTGGCACTGTCATCTCATTGGAGGGCCACTTTAGTGTTCAAGTAGTACAAAAAACAAACAAGAAAACACCCACTAATATTTCCTAAAATGTAGTGTTTTGTTTGTTTTATTTAATTCCAAATACTGTGTAACAAGACAAAATTTCAAACATGAACGCAATTTTTTTTCTCACTCTTAACTGCAATGAAAATGCAATGAAATGTATTTGACGAGCAGAAGACAGTCACTCAGCGGTATAGTACAGTAGTTTCATTGAACTACCAAATAAACAGCTCTTTCTGGCCAGACACGTGGCAGCACTTCTGCTACAATTTTGTTTGTATTTAACAAAATAAAAATGCAGGCATAAGCGTACATATTAGTTTTCGACGGCAAGTGAAAATTGTTTTCTTTACAAATAAATCTCTCACTGAACTAACACAGCCCTCAACATGTTTGCACTCCCTTGTTACCTTGGCCAGGTCCGTGGCTCCGAACCGTGGTAAGGAGACCTCTGGCTAATACTTCGGGTTCTGTGTCGGGCTCGTAGCCGGGAACTAGCTTTACTGTCTGGGTCAACTTTGCTAGCGAGAGACAGAGAGAGGCGTTGAAAGGCTGCTCCAGCAGAACTTGATTGTTTCGGAGGAAAACACGAACACGGTGTACAGTCGAGTCTTAACAGCTTACTTACAACTGGGCTGGTCAGGCACTGCTTCCATCTCCCGTTTCTGCTCGGTAGCACCTCGTACTTTTCGACTTTCCATTTTTCTCCCTCCCTCACACACACACAGCGGGAGGGGCGGTCCCACATGTTCTCCCTGCAGCACGGACTACACCGCCCACGAGGCTACAGTCTTAAAGGGCCATGCTTGTAACACACTGCCGTCGTATTAAATCATTTTTTGAAAAAAATTCTTCTTCACATCTATATGCCGGCCGCAAGCAGAGGTGACGTGGGCCGCAAATGGCCCGTTTGTTTGAGACCCCTGCCCTAGAGTGACTGTAACTATATAATTTCCTTAGAGATTAATAAAGTTATCTAATTCTTATACAGGAGCTCAACAATGGACTATATGCTGTCTCTATTCCTGTTCACCTTGTACTCCTCAGTACACCTCTGGGTCATTCAGTCTACATACTCAATCTGATGATTCTGAGCAAGTTTAATCTACACCAAATAGACTAAAGTATTTTTGTACCTACACATTATACATACAGGAGTGTTATCTGTTATCAGAGGCAGCTGACAGGTACCATCAGGCCAGGCAGAGTGCAGCTTTGGCAGCGGCTGATGCCAAAACTCAGGTGTACTAGGAGTTTGGTGAGACCTTGGAACAAGTCTTTTGATCGGTTCTTTTAAAGTACATTGGTTATTGAGTCTGGCTTCGGGCACCGGAAGTCTACGACCACAGCTACATTTGGTGGACTCTGTGGAATCCTTTAAAACTTTTCTATTTTAACAAGCCTTCTGTTGAGCAATTTTGTTGTTGTTGTTATTTTTATTTTTTATTTACATTGTATTGTCTGTTTTGGTACTTTACGTTCTGTTTATTTTAACCTTGCACAGAGCTTTGTGACTACCTGTGTATGAAAAGCACTTAATAAATAAACTTTACTTACTTATAAAATATTTTGTAAGAGAAAAAACCCCAAAGACTTTGCAGGGAGAGACACACTGACACTGGCAGGACATCTATGCTGTTCATTAAATGTCAATAAGTTCTTGAGAGTTAAAATGAACTTTTGGGTGTTTTGACTGGTGTGTGATTAATGTTAATTGCTTCTTACCCAGTAAACTGGTAATGACTTACTACTACAGTAAGATAAAATTCTGTTAAATCCATAGAACTGAAAATTTAAGTTCTCTGGATTTGCATATCATAAAAACGTGGCGTCTAACCTCAGAGTCTGCAGTCCCCCGTGTGGATCCTCCAGAAAACCACATAGCCGCTCCAATCCTGAATCTTGCATCATGTTAAGACTCAAGTCCAGATGTTTCAGATGGGAGGGGTTGGACTTCAAAGCAGAGGCCAGATAATCACAGCTGATATCTGACAAACTGCATTTCTCCAATCTGAATAAAAATGTAAAAGGTATCAGCTTAACAAATTGACTTCCTGTTTGAAGTCATTCAGTATTCATAATGTGTTCACAGCAGAAAATTGAGAATATAAAAGCTGATACTGAATGAACATGTTGCTTCTCCAGCAATAATAGAAATAGTGAGCTTCAATATTTAGTTTCATTTTTTATGATTTCTGAACGACAATTAGTTTAAATGGCTGAGTGGAGTAAAATTTGAAAAACAAAGCGGAATGTTTTAAATGTTTAATTGAGTGAGATCAAAATCCTCATAATAGCCTGTCACTTCTATTTGGAGCCAAAAGGAAAAACTGTTGTTCAGTCATTTGGCAAGAGACAACATTTCTGAAAGCACTCAAACTTCTTCACATTTGTCTTCAGACACATCCTGAACATTTAGGAACTAAAGAAAGTTTCAAACATGAATCAAAGATCTGAAATATAGAAAAAAACAACAGCTGCAGTCAGTGAACTCACCTCAGAGTCTCCAGTCGACAGTTTGGACTCTCCAGTCCAGCACACAGAAGCTTCACGCCTGAACCTTGCAGCTTGTTTCCACTCATGTCCAGCTCTGTCAAATGGGAGGGGTTGGACTTCAGAGCTGAGACCACAACTTCATAGTGAGTCTCTGAGAGTCCACACTGAGCCAGTCTGTGATTATAGAAAATATACAATCTGTGTTATAAAGACAGACCGAGTGTACATTAATGCAAAAAAGCTCAAGTGTGTGTGGAGGAGCAGCAAGGACAGTTTCTGTTGTTGAGGTCATCTGGAGCAGTTTTGGAGTAGCAGAGGCTATTTCTGTTGGTGTAGGCAGTTTGTGTTTGTGGGGCGACCGTGGCTCAGGGGCTTGGGAAGCGTATCTGTAACCGGAAGGTCGCCGGTTCGATCCCTGGGCTCTCTGTCCTGGTCGTTGTGTCCTTGGGCAAGAGACTTTACCCTACCGCCTACTGATGTTGGCCAGAGGGGCCGATGGCGCGATATGGCAGCCTCGCTTCTGTCAGTCTGCCCCAGGGCAGCTGTAGCTGCCTCCACCAGTGTGTGAATGAATAGTGGCATTGTAAAGCGCTTTGGGTGCCTTGAAAAGCGCTATATAAATCCAATCCATTATTATTATTCCAGTGATTCATGGAGATTGAACCACTCACTATGTCACTAATTATGAGCCTGAGACAGAATAAGGTAACTGCTCTCCACCTCTATACAAACACAGTGGCTGACAGAGAAAGACACAGCAAGTCTCCCACATCCAGATGAAAACAAAATCTTTACCAGCCAGTGAATGTTACATTTAAATACATTCACAACAACACATGATTGAGCCTTCTAATATAAAACAAAATAAATTGATTTCAGCTAGATTTAAAGTGACTTTAAATGGCTGCATTTTCCTGTCATATTATTTAAATGTTATCCAACAATTACAGAAATCTATGTATTTTTTGTATTTAATCACCAAAAAACTGAGCCACCACCATCATCTACATCATCCACCCAGATGTTCTAAGGATCCAATGACAATAACCCCCTAAGTATGAGTGGCCTCATACTCCTTTTACCGTGTGAAAAACTGCTGAGCTTTGCTTTCACCAAAGGAAAGCTGAATGTAAAACTAAAACAAAAGAAAATGATTTTGTACTGTCTACGTATTAAAAACAAATCTACCAGTCTACACTGATTTATGGTGTAAATGATCACATCTGGACTCACCGAGCCTTTCTGCAGTTCCTCACAGCTGGAATCAGTCTGTGTCGTCCTTGGTCTGATGTGTTGTATTTCTGCAGGTCCAACTCATCCAGAACCTCTTTTGACATCTGCAGCATGTGGGCCAGAGCTGAGCAGTGGATCTCAAAGAGTCTCTCTGATCTGTTTTTTGACTTCAAAAATTCTTGGATATCCTGATGTATTGAGAGGTTATTCATTTCTATCAGACAGTAAAAAATGTTGATGCTTCTGTCAGGAGAGATTTTATCACTGTTCATCATCTTCAGGTTGTTGATGACTCTCTGGATGGTTCCTGGGTTTTTCTCTGTCTGACCCAGCAGACCTCCTAAGAGTCTCTGGTTGGATTCCAGACAGAGGCCATGAAGGAAGCGGACAAACAGGTCCAGGTGGCCGGTTTTACTTCTCAGTGATTCTCTCATGGTTTCTGAAAGGAGCTCAATAAGTGATGGGATATTATGCCAGATATCCAGAAAATCCCTCAGCACCTTTGTCTTCCTGCTGGTGAAACAGTGGAACATGTAGACTGCAGCCAGAAACTCCTGAATGCTCAGATGAACAAAGCAGTAGACTGGTTTCTGGAAGATCACACACTCTCTTTTGAAGATCTCTGTACAAACTCCTGAGTACACCGAGGCCTCCGTGACATCAAGACCACACTGCTCCAGGTCTTCTTGGTAGAACATGATGTTTCCTTTCTCCAGATGTTCAAACGCCAGCCTCCCCAGCTTCAGAAGAACTTCCCTGTCAGCCTCCGTCAGCTCCTGTGGACTCGTCTCATGTCCCTCGTGGTACTTGTTCTTCTTCCTCTTTGTCTGAACCAGCAGGAAGTGTGAGTACATGTCAGTCAGGGTCTTGGGCAGCTCTCCTCTCTGCTCTGTAGTCAACATGTGCTCCAGAACTGTAGCAGTGATCCAGCAGAAGACTGGGATACTACACATGATGTGGAGGCTCCTGGATGTCTTCATGTGGGAGATGATTCTGCTGGACAGCTCTTCATCACTGAATTTCCTCCTGAAGTACTCCTCCTTCTGGGCGTCAGTGAAGCCTCGTACTTCTGTTAGCCTGTCAACACATGTAGGAGGGATCTGATTGGCTGCTGTGGGTCGGGAAGTTATCCAGACGAGAGCCGAGGGAAGCAGATTCCCCTGGATGAGGTTTGTCAGCAGCTGGCTGACTGATGACTTCTGTGTGACATCAGACAGCAGCTTCCTGTTGGTGAAATCCAATGAAAGTCTGCTTTCATCCAGGCCGTCAAAGATGAACAAAAGCTGAGAGACAGCCAGCTTCTCTGCTGAGACCTTCTGTAATGTTGGATGGAAAACATGGAGCAGCTCCAGAAGACTGTACTGCTCATCTCTGATCAGGTTCAGCTCCCTGAATGAAAGCAGAACCACCACACTGACATGTTGGTTCTCCAAGCCCTCTGCCCAGTCCAGAGTGAACTTCTGCACTGAGAAGGTTTTTCCAACACCAGCCACGCCGTTGGTCAGAACCACTCTGATGGGTGTCTGTTGGTCAGGTAAGGCTTTAAAGATGTCCTGGCACCTGATTGGAGCGTCATGGAGGGCGTCCATCTTGGAAGCTGTCTCCAGCTGCCTCACCTCATGTTGGGTATGAACCTCTTCACTCTGTCCCTCTGTGATGTAGAGCTCAGTGTAGATGGTGTTGATGAGGGTTCTACTTCCTGTTTCATCACGCACACATCTCCTCCTCAGACTGATCTTATGTTCATCTAAAACCTCCTGCAGACCAACATCTGCTGAAAAACAAAAAAAATAATGACACTAAAAAGGCGAGACCTGTGCCTAAACATATATTGAGTGTGCATGGGGAATTCCTTCTAGAGACACCGGTCCGTGAGATCTTCAACTCCCACTCTAGCAGAGTTTTGACAGCATTCCTGTCGGGGGAAATGAGTTCAAATAGAGTATGTTCAGCACCTCCATTGCCGAAACCACTGCCCAGAGCTGTGAGCACATGGTGGTTGGTGCCTGATGTGGTGGTAACCCCCAAACCAGATGTCCTATTGGGCTCGGTTAGCCTGTGAGACTTCTGAGGCAGCTGACAGGTACCAACAGGCCAAGCGGAATGCAGCAATTGCAAACCACTCGACCAGCTCTTTACCCTTTCAAGCACACTTGAAGGTGCATGTGAGTTTTCCCAACCAGTGTATATGTATTTTATGGAAAGCATTTGACTGTTTCCCCTTGAGTATTTTTTGAAGGGTGTTTTTAAAGGACTTGAAGGACGAGTTCCCCAAGTGGAGAATTCTTGTTCACCAGTAAGTGGAGAGGGAGATTGATGCTGCGGGTGTATTGATCGCCTGTACCAGCCTGTCTTGGTGAAGAGAGAGCTGAGTGTAAAACAAAGCTCTATTTACCAGTTGAGCTACGTTCCTACCCTCACCTATGGTCGTCAGCAGTGAACTCAAGAACTACTTTGCTGATACAAGTGGCAGAAATTAGTTTTCTCAGAAGGGTGGCAGGCTTCTCCCTTACTGAGAAGTAAGGGTGAGGAGTTCAACCATCTGGGAGAAGCTCAGAGTAGAGCCGCTGCTCCTCCATATCAAAAGGAGCCAGTCGAGGTGGTTCGGACATCTGACAAGGATCCCTCCTGGGTGAGTTGTCCTGGCCATGTTCCACTGGGAGGAGGCCCCGGGTCAGACCCAGGACATACTGGAGAGATTATATCTCTTGCCGATATAGGAATACCTCGGTGTTCCCCCAGACAAGCTGGGGGAGGCGGATGCATCTTTCAAAAATTATGGATTTGATCAACTGGTCCCTCAACGAAGGGAGGGAGAGAGCCCAATTGTCCCGAAGAGACATTTGCTGCTGGATACTCGATGGTTAGTTGCGTCGTGTGCCTGGCGACACTCTCGAAGGAAGACATTGAATGACAACTACCTATTCTGAACCATGATAACAGAGTTCTGGCTGATCGGTGCGTGCTCAGACCTGGGTTATCAAAGAACAAAGGAAGCGACTACAGCTGTTCCAACCCCCACAAGGCCTGCCGACATGACTGATGATGGGCCAGCTGTGAGTACTCACGCCTCTTCAACAGGAAATTGACAGACCTGGTGACCAGTGATGGACATTAGACCCGCTTTAAAATTGGATGCAGGTTGTTTACACTAACCCAAACAACCACCACTTTCATTAATGCGGCTACCCCTCGGGCACCAGCCAGAAGGCCCGAAGGCTGGAACAACAATTCTCCCAGTTAACGGGACTGTGGTTTGACTCTCTGACCATGCCCCAACTGTCATAGCTGTCATCTACCGCCCCCCAAAATTTAATTCTGTTTTTATAAGTGACTTTGCTGATCTGCTGGCCAACCTAGCTACTGTTTCCCCTAATATAATATTGCTGGGTGACTTCAACGTCCATGTGGATAACTGCGATCATCCTCTTACCAAAGACCTTTTATCCTGCTTTGATAGCTTCAGCCTTAAACAATACAAAAACTTCCCTACCCACACTAAGGGCCATACTTTGGACCTAGTCTGTTGTTCTGGACTTACCCCCTCCAACTGCACAGCTGACGAGCTGCCAATCTCTGATCATCTACTTCTCTCCTTTAATGTTCACATGACTTTCTCCATAATTAACAATCCTCATATTATTTCTTTCCACAATATCAAGAATATAAATCTCGATATCATTTCTTCTGCTCTCTAGCTGCTTGTCTCTTAACAATTCAAGATGATCTAGTATTTAATTATAATCATAGCCTCAGTAGTATTTTGAATTCTCTTGCTCCACAAAAAAACAGAACTGTACTCTTTTCCCGCTCTGCACCCTGGTACACCCCCGAACTCCGATTATTGAAAGCTAAAGGCCGACGGCTTGAACGTCTTTACAAGAAAACTGGCCTTACTATTCATAAGGATATGTTTAATAATCATGTTCTGTTTTATCAGGAATGTATCAGTCAAACCAAATCTGCCTATTATTCTACCACTATCTGTTCATGTGAGGACTCCACCAAGACCCTATTCTCATTATTCAGCTCCTTCAACAGGCCACCTGATTCTCTGCCCGCTCATCTCTACTCATCTAACTTCTGCGACTCTCTAATGCTATTCTTCACTAAAAAAATTCATAATTCATACGGGCGATCGTGGCTCAAGAGTTGGGAGTTCGCCTTGTAATCGGAAGGTTGCCGGTTCGAGCCCCGGCTTGGACAGTCTCGGTTGTTGTGTCCTTGGGCAAGACACTTCACCCATTGCCTATTGGTGGTGGTCAGAGGGCCCGGTGGCGCCAGTGTCCGGCAGCCTCGCCTCTGTCAGTGCGCCCCAGGGTGGCTGTGGCTACAATGTAGCTGCCATCACCAGTGTGTGAATGTGTGCGTGGATGACTGGATATGTAAAGCGCTTTGGGGTCCTTAGGGACTAGTAAAGCGCTATATAAATACAGACCATTTACCATAAAATACACGTAGACTTGGTCCCTAATGCTCCTCTGTCTTAACTCCACCCCTTCTCACTTCCTCTGTTTTTCAACTTCCGTCTTTAACTGATATCGCTGATCTCATCCACAAATACCTTGTACCTGCCAGCTTGATCCTATCCCCACTGTCCTTGTCAAAGCCTGTCTACCCCCTCTCCTTCCCCTCATATCTGCTATTATTCACTCTTCACTCACCACTGGAACTGTTCCTGCTTCTTTCAAAGTTGCCGCCATCACCCCAATCCTGAAAAAAACAGGTCTAGATCCCAACAACTTTAACAATTTCCGTCCTATCTCCAATCTACCATTCCTCTCAAAAATTCTTGAAAAAATAGTTGCTTCACAAGTCCATCTACACCTCACTGATAATAACCTTTACAAACAGTTCCAGTCTGGTTTCCGTCCTCTGCATAGCACCGAAACTTCTCTTATAAAAATACAAACGATCTTCTCATGGCAGCTGATTCTGGTCTCCTCTCCATCCTTATTCTCCTTGATCTGAGTGCAGCCTTTGACACCATCTCTCATCCCATTCTCCTTAGCAGATTAGCTTCTATTGGTCTCTCTCACACTCCATTAGCCTTGTTTAAATCATACCCGTCTGACCGCACTCAGTTCATTCAATTAAAATCCTTCACTTCTCAGCCTTCTCCTCTATCTACTGGGGTGCCCCAGGGATCTGTCCTCGGGCCCCTCCTTTTCATCATCTACCTTCTTCCACTCGGACACATTTTTCGTAAATGTAACATTCAGTTCCACTGCTATGCCGATGACACCCAGCTTTACCTCTCTACCAAACCCGATTCTACTCTTCCTCCACCCTCCCTCACCCTCTGCTTAGCAGAACTCAATTCCTGGTTCTCCTCCAACTTCCTTAAACTCAACAGCAATAAATCAGAACTTCTCCTGGTCGGCACTAAACGATTGCTATACAGAATTAACGATTTTCCTCTCACTATCAATAATTCGCTGGTCCCTATCTCTCCCTCTGTGAAAAGCTTGGGTGTCATTCTTGATAGCACATTATCCTTTAATTCACATATCAATAATGTAACACGTGCAGCATATTTTCAACTCCGTAACATCAATCGCCTCCGCCCTTTCCTCACTCCTCATGTCACTGCCATTCTTGTCCATAATCTTGTTATCTCTCGAATTGATTACTGTAACTCACTATTACAGGGAGTGCAGAATTATTAGGCAAGTTGTATTTTTGAGGAATAATTTTATTATTGAACAACAACCATGTTCTCAATGAACCCAAAAAACTCATTAATATCAAAGCTGAATGTTCTTGGAAGTAACATCTCCACATTCACAAATATACATTTCTGACATTCAAAAACAAAACAAAAACAAATCAGCGACCAATATAGCCACCTTTCTTTGCAAGGACACTCAAAAGCCTGCCATCCATGGATTCTGTCAGTGTTTTGATCTGTTCACCATCAACATTGCGTGCAGCAGCAACCACAGCCTCCCAGACACTGTTCAGAGAGGTGTACTGTTTTCCCTCCTTGTAAATCTCACATTTGATGATGGACCACAGGTTCTCAATGGGGTTCAGATCAGGTGAACAAGGAGGCCATGTCATTAGTTTTTCTTCTTTTATACCCTTTCTTGCCAGCCACGCTGTGGAGTACTTGGACGCGTGTGATGGAGCATTGTCCTGCATGGAAATCATGTTTTTCTTGAAGGATGCAGACTTCTTCCTGTACCACTGCTTGAAGAAGGTGTCTTCCAGAAACTGGCAGTAGGACTGGGAGTTGAGCTTGACTCCATCCTCAACCTGAAAAGGCCCCACAAGCTCATCTTTGATGATACCAGCCCAAACCAGTACTCCACCTCCACCTTGCTGGCGTCTGAGTGGGACTGGAGCTCTCTGCCCTTTACCAATCCAGCCACGGGCCCATCCATCTGGCCCATCAAGACTCACTCTCATTTCATCAGTCCATAAAACCTTAGAAAAACCATCCATCCATCCATTCGCTTCCGCTTATCCTTTTCAGGGTCGCGGGGGGCGCTGGAGCCTATCCCAGCTGTCATAGGGCGAAAGGCGGGGTACACCCTGGACAGGTCGCCAGTCTGTCGCAGGGCTAACACATAGGGACAGACAACCATTCACACTCACATTCTCTCACACATTCACACCTAGTGACAATTTGGATTAATCAATTAACCTATCCCCACAAGCTGCATGTCTTTGGACGGTGGGAGGAAGCCGGAGTACCCGGAGAGAACCCACGCAAACACGGGGAGAACATGCAAACTCCACACAGAAAGACCCCGGCCTGATGGTGGAATTGAACTCAGGACCTTCTTGCTGTGCGGCAACAGTACTAACCACCGTGCCACCGTGCTGCCTTAGAAAAACCAGTCTTGAGATATTTCTTGGCCCAGTCTTGACGTTTCAGCTTGTGTGTCTTGTTCAGTGGTGGTCGTCTTTCAGCCTTTCTTACCTTGGCCATGTCTCTGAGTATTGCACACCTTGTGCTTTTGGGCACTCCAGTGATGTTGCAGCTCTGAAATATGGCCAAACTGGTGGCAAGTGGCATCTTGGCAGCTGCACGCTTGACTTTTCTCAGTTCATGGGCAGTTATTTTGCGCCTTGGTTTTTCCACATGCTTCTTGCGACCGTGTTGACTATTTTGAATGAAACGATTGTTCGATGATCACACTTCAGAAGCTTTGCAATTTTGAGACTGCTGCATCCCTCTGCAAGATATCTCACTATTTTTGACTTTTCTGAGCCTGTCAAGTCCTTCTTTTGACCCATTTTGCCAAAGGAAAGGACGTTGCCTAATAATTATGCACACCTGATATAGGGTGTTGATGTCATTAGACCACACCTTTCGAGCCTATACAGCTTGGAGTAAGACAACATGCATGAAGAGGATGATGTGGACAAAATACTCATTTGCCTAATAATTCTGCACTCCCTGTATTTGGCCTTACACAAAAATCCATTAACAAGCTCCAACGTGTCCAGAACTCTGCTGCTCGTAATATTACTAGGACTTCCTCTACCCACCACATCTCCCCGATCCTGAAGCAGCTTCACTGGCTATTATTATTATTATTATTATTATTATTATTATTATTATTATTATTATTATTATTATCATTACTATATCCTTCAAGGCCACCTGCGTCGGCTGGAGGACTGTTGACTTTTGCCTTACTAGGTGAAAGGACACTGTTTCAAGTTGAACACAGGTCAAGAAACAGCTCTTGAAGCTCAAATCCTTTTTTTTGTGTCCTTCCAAGAGCAGCTGTCCCCGTAGCTATTTATTGACATGACAGTTACAATACACATCACAGCACAAGCACCTCCCACCGTAAAACCCCCCAATGGTTCTAAGACAAGGCACTATGTGTGTGTATGTGTAAGCATGTATGCATGTGCAAGAATGTGTGTGTGTGTGTGTGTGTGTATGCAGGTGAGAATGTGTGTGTGTGTGTGTGTGTGTGTGTGTGTGTGTGTGTGTGTGTGTGTGTGTGTGTGTGTGTGTATGCAGGTGAGAATGTGTGTGTGTGTGTGTGTGTGTGTGTGTGTGTATGCAGGTGAGAATGTGTGTATGTGTGTGTGTGTCTCTGTATGCATGACTTCCTGCTTACCAAAAGGATCATAAAAGCAGGAAGCAACATCACAAGAAACAGATCTTCCAGATACAATAAAACCTCCGCCAGCACAGAGTGGCTGGAGAGGTGGTCAGGATCAAAGGAATGGCTTTGATCATATAGATTGAACTCAGACTTACAAATTTAAGACCCACAATGACAACATTTAACAATTAGACATAATAGATTGATTGATTGATTGATTGATTGATTGATTGATTGATTGATTGATTCATTGGCCATCCCTGCTTAGTGTGACCCGGCCCCAGAGGGATGGATTTATGAATAGAAAGAAAACACAACAAGAAGTCCAGTTTTCAGAAATGAGTCCATCAGCAGACAGATGTTCAGTCTTACTTTGTACACAGCTGCTCTGACTGGCTGTCTGCAGTCCAGCTCTGCTTCTGGATCTTTCTCCACACTGGGGACAGGACGAGTCTCCTGATGAAGCAGACTGGTCCCAGTATGAGGAGATGCACTGTCTGCAGAACCAGTGTCCACAGCTGGTAGAGACTGGATCCTTCAGGACGTCCTGACACAAAGCACAGCAGGACAGCTGCTCTTTCATCTTCTTCTCTCTGTAAACACATTTCATCATCAATAAAACTTTTGCTGCCTGTTAGTGAAAGAAGATCCAGATCTGATGACACTTTGCAGAATCTGTGATGGTCACAGAGTCGGTAAAAGTGAAGTTACTTCCTGTGGTGATGCTAGCTTTTATTTTATAACACTAATGAACTGCTTTTCCTGTCTGCCTGGTCTATTAATCAGTGGTCTGCCTGCAGTTTCATATGAAATGCAGAGAGACTTCACAGTAAAAGCCTTTCTCAGAGACAGCTGCTTATGTCGTTCACTGTTTTATAGCCACCTTGCGCAGCTTAGCTTGGCATAGTCTAAGGAGCTTGGCTAGAAAAGCGTCTGGACTTCTTTAAGTTGCTTGAAGACGTTTCACCTCTCATCTGAGAAACTTAAGAAACTTCTCGGATGAGAGGTGAAACGTCTTCAAGCAACTTAAAGAAGTCCAGATGCTTTTCTTTCCAAGCTCCTTAGTCTACAATGACCTGGATGACTGAGAACCTTCACTGACATTTAGCTTGGCATAGTTCAGTTTGAACTGAGCTCTAAAATGTGTGGTAGAGATTTACATACAGAGCTTTAGCTCTCATGCTGACACACGTTTCCTGCTCCTACTTGATATGTTGACTGCTGTTTTAAACCTTACTGTCACTTATTTAGAAACAATTTCAAGATATAAAGTCCAGTGAGAAAGCATTTCCCCCTTTCTGATTCCTTATTGGTCACACATGTCTCGGGTCACCAAATAAATTTACAAACCTATCTGGTCCTGTGTGAAACGATCTGCAATCCAGCATTTACAAGAACTGCCAATGAGTCTTTCAGATCACTGTGGAGAGATGTGGTCCACATTAACAGCCTGTTGTTTAAGGTCACACCACAACATCAATCCCAGTTAAGCCCCGTTTCTTGAGATCGTGGCATGATGTGCCTCTTTTTCAGGTTTTGTAGCTTAGTTTACTTTGTCAAACAGGTTTCATTTCAGTAATTTTTTGATTCAGCAGATTGTAAAATAAACTGTTTCTCCCTCGTTCACACAGAGCCAGGTAGATTTGGACAGGTTCCCACGTAATAAATAAAAATTATTATAAAACTTTTCTTTTAATTCATGTTAATCGTGTCAAATGCAAAAAAGTAAATGTAAGATTATAAAAAAAGATGGAGAGGAAGAAAATCAGGGCAAGGACAAAAACTTTTTCGCAGCACTGCATAACTGTGGTTAAAAGTTCACATAGACTCATAAGCATGAAGATGTACAGACGTCTGTAATGATTTATATACTGGAGTTTCTCTGATCCACACAGGGTCACAGGTGTGCACACAGCCCAGGAGCCCCTGACTGTACGAAAACTAAATTATAATTGTAGTTGTTTTTCAGTGTTCAGTTGCAAATACATTTAATTAAGATAACAAACAAACATAGATCAGTTCGATTCTCTTACCCAGGACTGAGGTCTGCAGACTCTCCTCTGCCCTCCTCTTCCTCCATCATCTTCTTCTGAGAGGTCCACCACAAACACACAGCTGCTGTGAAGCTTCCTCCTCACTCAAACTACCGACTTAATAACAACAGATAGCATTTTATGACAATTATAGATCCTTTATAAAATATCTACGGTAGATGATCTCAAACTTTTGTTTACAAGTGATACAGTTTGCTGGTTCCAGCACCTTCAGTTAATAAATAATGAAATGTGATGGCAGTTTAAATCAAAATATTTGGAGGAACAAGTGACAGAGATCTATAAAGATCACGAGACAAGGAAGCAATGCCTGGAGGTACCAGGAAATCATTAATATAAATTTTACTGATCATTTCTACTCCTTCAGTAAATGATCTAAACCTGATGACAGTCAGAACTCTGACTTTGAGCTCAGCACAGCTGTTGGTCAGATCGTCCTGATGTTTCCGGAAAGAATCATCCTGGTTCCTCATGAACTTTGACCCATTTCCACTCTCATACTAACACTCATCACATCATCCAGCACTTCCTGCTTTAAATCAGCCCAACCAGTTTAAACACGTCCCTGTCAGGATCCACAGCAGCTGAACACATGAAACACGAATTCACTGCCTTCAGACTGAATCATGCCACCATGCTGAGCACAGATGTGGTCAAAACATGCAGGTACAGGTGTTTACACTCACCCTGTCGCAGCTCTGTCTCCAAACAGACCCTGAACTCTGTTACTTCCTGTTTTCATGTATCTCAGTCATGTTTGCTCCTCCCCTCTCATTTACAGGAAGTCTCTCCCTCTCTTTGCTTGAACAGGAAGGATTTCAGTGTTTTTGGTCAGCCTATCAATGCTTTACTTAATCTTTCAGTTTAAATGTGGTAAATAAAATAAAGCTTTTGTTCAGACTCACAGGAAACGGGAATCCAGCTGAGCAGGACGTCCTGCAGGGTTACCTGTGTGCCTTCAGAGGCTCAGTCAGAGACTTCTGGGAAACAGTTTGTTAACCAAACCCTTGTTCCAGAGTGCAGGCTCAGTGACACTCGCTGAATTTGTTCCTGTGAGATGAGGGACAGTCCTGTCCACACTTCCCAGTGTAAATGACTCTGTGAAGGTAACCTGCTGGCTGACGGCAAACTCCGCCCTTCACTGCACCTAAACAACCTGACACTCACTTTCATTTCCTCATTCCTCAGCCTGTCAGCCTTCTCTGCACTCACGACTGCAGCAGTGATTAAAACATCTGTGTGAACTTGTTATTCTTATTAATGTGAATATTTGTTATTAAGTCAAGACACACACACAGAGCCAAGCCCATTTTAATTAAAATTATTATCTTATGGGATTTTAAACAGAGGCTTAGCCAAAGTACATACACATTTATTTGATTACAACTAGGGTCGGGTATCAGCACCGATTTCTATAATCGATTTGATTCAATTCAATTTTGACTCAGACAGAAATATTATAATTCTGATCATTTATCACTACATTTTTAAAATATATTACACATAGATATAAAATATGGATATTTTATATCTATGTATAAAAACAAAGCCGAGGCTTTATCGGAGGACAAAACAGAAAACCATGAAGCAGATTTTCCTGTTCTGGCTTTTTATAGAAGATATCCCTAAAATGATTCGAACAAAAACTGAAAACCACGAATCAACATCTGAACATGACCTGTTGCTGCTGAAGTGAAGCAGAGCAAAGTTGCAGAGGGTTGATTAGAGACAAAGCTGAGAGTTTGTAATTTGGCATAAATTAAAAAATATATAAATTTCTTTGGTATCGAACAGCAGAAATGAGACTTTGTTTTAGGTCATTTAAAAATAAACAAACAAACAAAAACAGAGGCCAACAGCACTGAACACAACAGTAGACTGGTGCGTAATAACCAAGAGAATAATGCAGAAAACAGAGATTTGAGATGGGAAACTGTTCTTGAAGTACACTGAGAGAGAGATGTGCAGGAAGTGTGATTTTATTGTGGTGGAAGAAAAACAGCCAAAGTCAGAGGGAACCCATGACGATGTTTATGTGAAGCTTAGTTTGGATCTTCTTTTGTTGCTGGTTCAGTCAAATTTGGTTGGAGTGACGAAACCTGCAGCTTCAGAATCTGTGAGCTGTCGGCTGTATGCGCCGTTGGGTGGACGATTCACGCTTTGTGTTTACGTCTTCGTGTGGATTCTGTTTGTTTGCTCTCATTTACAGTTTTAGCTGTTTGGTGGTTGTTAAATGGTTTGTGAGCGTTAAACTGAGATTCTGGCATTTCTGGTAAAATACATTTATATTTAAATATTAATCTAGGATTTAATGAATCGATATTGTGTTATTCAAGCTAAAATCGATTTTTTTAAACCCACCCCCTAACTACAAGCACAAAACTCACAGAAGACAAAGTGAAAATAATAATAACTTCATTTAAACAAAAAGAATTTTTCTTTTTTTACAAAAACATGGAGCTCACAGCCAACACGACCGGGATGCTAATTAAACTCTAACAACGAACAAACAGTAAAAAGTAACAACATTTATTCCATGATGAAAACAAGATGATAACAAAAACCAAACCAGGATGAAATGTACTGATACGTTTGTCAGTGTGTATAAAAATGAGATAATAATGTTGCGGAGAGATGAGGTCCAATCAGAACCAACCAAGCTGCGGAGAGACAAAAAGAGGGCAGGTATCTCTGTGCATCTTACTGGCTGTCAGCTACATCCAGCTTTATCTCCTGCAAAGATCAACACAGACAACAGCCATCACCATCATCTTTAGCTAAATCAAGCTCTGGGATATACTGCATACATAATAATATACATGTAACACAGTGTTGCTAAAATCAGCAGTGACTCACTCCACTCTTAAGTCTGGAGTCTCCACAAGATCAGACAGCTGCTTCACGTCTAAATCCTTCAGGTTGTTGTACTTCAGGTCCAGCTCTCTGAGATGAGAGGGGTTGGACTTCAGAGCTGAAGCCAGAGAAGTACAGCTGATGTGCGACAAGCTGCAGCTCCTTAAACTTTAAAAACATGCAAGTTTATTTATCAGCGTTTCAAACACCTGAAGCCAACATGCAGTTTCAAACAGTGAAAAAGACCTCTCATTAATACGGCCGACAACATGTTACTTCCTCTAAAACACCCTTATGCCAGAACTCATGCAGACTAATTACATTACAGGAGAAAAGCTAGTGCTAGAGCACAGAGCCCACATACTTCATGCAGGACAACGTTATTATTTTCAGTTTGTCTACTTTAAGATACAGCTGGAAGGCTATAAAAGTGTAAGGACATATTTATCTCTGAATATTTCAGCCAGTACAGTTTTTATGGATTAAAATCACAAATCATGAGACAATCTTACAACTGCTACTCTGAGAAGTGTCTACGATTGGATGAAAATCACTGAAAACAACTGATTTTACAGTGAAGACTCAGTGGGGTCAGTATAACAGTCATATCTGCAACTGTCACATATTCATTTCAGCAACAACTAAAATGTGATGTCTGACCTCAGTTTCTCCAGTGTACAGCAGGGACGCTCCAGAAACCCACACAGATGTTTCACTCCTGCATCCTGCACATTGTTGTTACTCAGCTCCAGATGTTTCAGATGGGAGGGGTTGGACGTCAGCGCTGATGCTAGATATGCACAGCTGATCTCTGACAAACCGCAGAGACTGAAACTGAAGGAATTTGAAAATATGAAGTGAATTAAAAAGGACAAACTGTCTGCTCCCCCAACCAAACTCTCTATATGTCATTAGTGTGGTCATCTGATTGATCTACTACCTTAGTTGATATTCAACCCACAGTCAACTTTCACTCACAATATTGTCGGACAGAAACATGACAGACTCTGACCTGAGTGTCTCCAGATTACAGTCTGGACTCTGCAGAAATCCACACAGCATCTTCACTCCTGAGTCCTGCAGGTTCATGTTATAGTTCAGGTCCAACTCTCTCAGATGGGAGGGGTTGGACTTCAGAGCTGAGACCAGATGATCACAGCTGGTTTCTGATAAACTGCATGAATCTAATCTGAAAAAAGAATAAAACACAACAGAAGTTATTTTACTTCCATGAAGCAAAAGCGTACACAGTGAACGTCTCTGTGAGTGCTGCGAGTTTCATTTATACACTTCTTCCAATGTCACCCTGGGAAAAGATATGTGTGTGACGCTCTTACACTCACACATGAGTCTAACTGAGCTCTGGATAACAGAGAGCAGAGGAGCCACAACAAGGCCCGAGAGGACAGAGACAGAGGGACACATGTCTTCAGCTCATTGTAGAGAGTGCCGTATAACTTTAAAACAAAAAACTGGGATATACCTAAATGATCAGTCTACAGATGACGCTGATAACCGAAAACATCCGTTAAAAACCAAACAAACAATTAACCAAAAATGGATTCTTGTATAAAAAAAAAAAAAAAAAACGACCTGCAAAGATAAAAATGATCCAAAGTGTTTAATCCTCCTTCAGTGTAAAGATGGATGAAAGTCCTAAATCACACTGTGAAGCCAGAGTGATACAGATGGACACAGCTGCAGGAAAAACAGGAAATAGGAAGGAAATCTGCCTCTGATAATATCCTTGGATTTCAAAGTTTAAAAGCATTAATACGGGGTTAAGGAAGGATTCTGATACTGATTCTGAATACAAATCCATCCATGACCCTCTACTCATGGGGTCTCCTCCTCTCTAACTGAAAACAACCTCCAGGAGGCGTCCTAACCAGAGGCCCAAAGCGTTTGAATCGCTATACTCTATATATGACTCTTTCGATACGAAGGAGGAGCAGTTCTACTCTGAGATCCGTCTGGATGTCGAAGGCCCTCATCTCATGTTTAAGCTCAGCAACATTATGGTGAAATCTGGCCGGTTGCATTCACGACCTTCCTCTTTCAGTTATTACCCAGATCTCATGACTACAGGTGAGGGTTGGAAAGTAAATGGACCGGGAAAATGAAGGCATCATCTTTCAGTTCTGCTCTTTTCACCACAAGAATCCAATATAACACCAGCATTATGACAGAACCATAATATTTGAAAAGAGGAGTTAAACTCAATCCCTTCATGGTCAGGATGAATCTGCACTGCACACATCTAATCTAAGGTTTTGATGTGATGATATTTACACTCCCATCAAAGCCACTCGAATCACCAGAGTTCAAACATCAGAATACTATGATAAAAACCCAAATGAGGAAGGTCTCTACTTGAGCTGCAGCTGTGGAATATTTAAGTAATCTTGATTTCTATCAATTATTCTGTTGATTCATGGAGTGACTGGATAAGAAATACATGTTTCTCATTAATGAGCAAACATTCAAAGGAGAAAAAAAAAAAAAAAACAGGCCTTTCACGTTGGTTTCCATTCTGCAAAGTTTTTCTGTTGCTGAAAACAGACGTTATGATGGCATAGATGTTAATTAACCTTAATAATAATTAGGTGTCCTACCTAACATCCCTCAGGTTAGTGAATCAGAGTCTTACTGGCCCATCTACATTTTTATTGGGTCCTGCAGTATCTTAGCTGTTCCCAGGACTGCGCTCTTCTGGACAGAGATCTCCGCTGTTGTTCCCGGGATCTGCTGGAGCCACTTGCCTAGCTTGGGAGCCACTGCACTGGGACCACCGTTACCTTCACCCTCCACATCCTCTCGAGCTCTTCTCTGAGCCCTTGGTATTTCTCCAGCTTCTCGTGTTCCTTCTTCCTGATATTGCTGTCATTCGGAACCGCTACATCGATCACTACGGCCGTCTTCTTCTGTTTGTCCACTACCACTATGTCCGGTTGGTTAGCCACCACCATTTTGTCCGTCTGTATCTGGAAGTCCCACAGGATCTTAGCTCGGTCATTTTTATTCCCGTTGCTCATAAATATGTTTCTATTGCAGGTCTGTTTTTCCATGTTATTATATTATTATTATAAATAATTAACCCAGCCTGCCCCAGCCCCTACAGTTAGTCCTACAGTCGTATGTAAATATTAGGGCTGGGCGATATGACCCAAAATTCATATCTCGATATTTTTTACCTGGACGGTGATATAAGATATATATCTCGATTTTTTTTTAAAAGCCATAAAGTAAGAACAAAAAGAGTTCTTAGTCAAAGCTGTGTCCCAGATGTCACACAGGCACTTTTATTAACATAGAGCATAGATGTACATAAAATTTACTCAAAAATAAATTATGAGCATTTATTAAATAATAATGCTCCATAAATAAAAGAAAACAATGTTGTTTTTGTGCATAACAAAAAGCTCACAATTGTGCAGTCAAAATGTAAACTAAAAGACACTGAGCATAGTAACAAAGACAGATTTCACAGCTGCTCTGTTCCCAACTTGTACTGCGTGACTGACAGCATTGAGTTTGAAATCCTCTTCCTAACCACGTCTCTTAACAGGTGCCATTTATAGTCCTTATACACAGTAGGGTAATATTACGTTGAAGCACAGTACGTATCACTCCGCGAAGGCTCCTCGGTAGCCGTAATGCTCCGACAATCCATCAAACCAAAGTCGTACTAAAACATTTTTGACAGATTGCTGAGTGCTGTGTACCACATAAAATCGGTTCGCGGCCATCAAGCACAAACAGAATTCATACATAAGGCACGCTGTCAACTTTTGAGAAAATGCAAGGATTTTAGGCTGCGCAGCGCCTCTGGGCTGCATGGCGTTAGCGTGGTTAGCTAGCTAACACGTTGACGGCGTCCAGCCCCACGCATGGGGCGATGTGCTCGTTAACGGAGATTTGCCATGTCCATCTTGTCGCTTCCTGCAGGTGAAGCGATGGGGGAGGAGGGGCGAGGCCGAGTAACGTTGCGTAAAGACAAAAGTGGACGTAAAAGAGGCAAACTTGCGGCTCCACAAGTATAATTATAACGTAACATAGACTATATCGATATAAAGGATATTGTCACACCTTATATCTCGTATAAAAATATATCGATATTTTTTAAAAACTCGATATATCACCCAGCCCTAGTAAATATAGCTATTAAATCTTATGTGAGTGTGTACTATGCTAGTGCTGTGAATTACAAGAAGAGAGGAAACCTAATGGTAGGGGACCAGGGGGGTAACCCACCAACCACACACAACCCCACCTTCCACAATCACACCCCACAGAGGAGGCCTTAGCCCACCACAGCCCAGCGAGGTGGAAAAGCAGCCCCAGAGGACCCACCCAGGTGGAAACCACTGGGAGTTACTATTAGGTACCAGGCAAAAGGTGCAACTGCAGTGAGGTGGTGTCATAGTAGAGGAGGTGGAACCAAGCCCACCAAAAACACGGCTGGGCCCCGTACATGCTAACTGTATAGAAGCCGGCTTGCATGGGGCATGCCAGCTCGAGCAGCTCAGGCCTCAACAAAGCCACACGTGTTTCTCATACTGACCTCAGAGTCTGTAGTTTACAGTGAGGGCTTTCCAGATAAGGACACAGACCCTTGACATCGGATTCCTTCTGGTCATTTCCACTCAGGTGCAGCTCTACCAGATGGGAGGGGTTAGTCTTTAAAGCAGAGGTCAAAGCAGCACAGCTCACCTCTGACAGGCTGCAGCCTTTAAATCTGAATATAAACATTAGAAACAAATACATTTTAATCGTATTCAAAAAGTAAACTGATATAAATGTTTATTTAATAAATATCACAGCTCAAATCAGTAAACTGACCTCAGAATCCTAAGTTGACAGTTTGGACTCTTCAGTCCGGCGGACAGCTTTGCACCTGAATCCTGCAGGTTGTTAAAGCTCATGTCCAGCTCTGTCAAGTGGGAGGGGTTGGACTTCAGAGCTGAGGCCACAACTTCACAGTGAGTCTCTGAGAGTCCACAAGAACTCAGTCTGTGAACAGAAAATAAAATGTGAGTTATAAAACAGATGTGAAGCATCCAAACAGAAAACAGAGTGATGTCATAATCTGATGTTTTGGAGGAACGCTGTCTCGTTTCACTTTGTACTGTACCACTGAACATGGTTGAAATGAAAATAAAGCCACTTGACTTGAAAAATAGTATATCGAGAGCTCATTGAGAAGGAAACATCTGCATTAAAAGGACTTTATGATGCTGGAAGGTCTTTGAGACAAATAGGATTAAAAATTTAGTAAAACACGGCAGATATTTGATGATTGCGTGGGCTTCCATTTCTTCAAACTGTGTGGGCAATCTCTTCTGGACTGAAACTGAGTAGTCATGGGTTCATGCAATGAGACGATGACCCCAAGCATTCTTCAAGTCTGTACAAAGATTACCTGACCAAGAGAAAACAATGTGAAGTATTGGAATTGATGTGATGGCCAAAGTACAGATTTGATTCCAACTGAACAGATCTGGAATTTAGTGGATTCAAAGATAGGTTACACAAAAGTTTCATCCAAAGCAAGTCTCTGGGATCAGCTAGAAACAATCTGGAACTCAACGAGAAAAGAGACGGTAAAGATGTTGAATTTCTGCCGCACCACATTTAGTAAACGTTTAACTTACATTATTATAACATAACTAAGATTCTAAGAAATCTTTATTCTTGATTCAAAAACTCAAATGTTGCAGGAAAAGCACAAACAGAATGGAAAAGTAAGATCTTGGCTCCGACTGTGAAGTCATGCATTGTGTTGCATTGAGCAGGTTAGCTGGGCATGTTGTAAGGATGGTAAAAAGGAGATACCTCCCATGCGTTCATCACACTGCAGTGCATGGTGCTCATTACCCACTCCTGGGGTCTGTTCTTCGTACCTCGCTAAGTAAGTTAGCTGGATTTGATTGTTGACGATTTCGCGTGATCTTGGATTGTTCGGTTCTCCGAAGCTCATCCAGGACTTGCTGTCATAGCAACAGATCCGTAAGCGTAAACCTGCTTGGGAGCAGGCTTACTTTATGTAAACAGGATTAGATCGCGGCCACTCAGGTATGTCCGCTTCATTTATAAGAAAGCAACAGCGATATATTTCCACTGTTTTTCCATAAATAAATATTATCAATGTAACTAAAGATAATGCAGTATTTGATTCTTTCATTGATTTCATACAGATACATACAGGTCATTTCCTAAAAAAAAGGAAATGTACTATTAATCATTCTATTTCATGTATTTGATTATTTCAGATGTAATTCATATTTTAGAGTAGTAATAGTAAACTAGAAAAATTTGCATTTCCTGCGAAAATGCTGTGTGGATGCCTTAACGCGTAAGATGTCTGCTGAAAAAAGCTGAAAAAGTTAAAAAATTGCAAAAAGTTGTGTGGCGGTGAAGAAACTGAAAATTTTGCAGAAAACAGGTGAAGAAGGAGAAATTTTTGCTGAAAAGTGGTGAAAAAAAAATGTTGCCCTGAGCAAGATTCGAACCTGGCCCTTCTGGTCTCAAAGCAGCAACTTGTCTCACTAAGCCAAACTCATTCTCACAAAGAAGAGGTGGAGAGACTGACAATTTTGCTAAAATGAGCAGAAGCTGCTGAGAATTGTTATGAAAAGAGGTGAAAAGGCTGAAAATTCTGCAAAAAAGAGGTGAATCAGCAGAATTTCTGCTCAAAGGAGGTTTTTTTCTTAAAACAGCTGAGATTTATGCTGATAAGAGGTGAAAAGCCGGAAAATTTTGCAGCAGAGGTGAATAAGATGAATTTGGGCTGACAAGAGGTGAAAATTCTGCTCTTTCTGCTGAAAAGAGTTGAATGAGCAGAATTCTGCTGAAAAGAGCAGAAGCTGCTGAGAATTATGTTGATAAGAGGTAAAATGGTTGAAGATTTGGCAGAAAAGAGGTAAATCAGCAGAATTTCATCTCATACTCATGTCACTGAGCCAAACTGGTTCTCATATACCTGAAAAAAGGTGAAAAAGCTGAAAATTCTTATTAAAAACAACAGAAGAGGCTGAGAAAACACTGAACTTTCTGGTGAAAAGAGGCAGAACAACCTGGTTCTGCTCAATTTCAGTCCACCAATCAGAGGTACTGCTTCTTTCTGCTTCATCAGGCTGTGTACTTGTATGTATTTCTGCCATGGACTGTTAACAAGAATCTGAGGTCCATATTAGAAAAGCTGCTAAAATCATTAAACTTTGCCGAAATGTAATAAATTATCAATATGAATTACAGGCCTGTGATAGTGTATCAATTTTTAGTGAAAAAAAACATGTGGGCCAAGGTGGAATTGAACCCATGAACTTTGGTCTGAAGATCCGTTTCATTACCAACTGCGCCACTGGGAAAGAGAGCGGGCGCCTGGAAAACAGGGTGATGAGCAGTCAGAATTAGATCGCGCTCAGAGGCGAAAAACGCCGTTTTTTGGAGTTACAAAACGTCGTGTAACTCACAAAACTAGGTGGGATAGAATCATAATTCTTGTACTGGGTGAATCAGCGGACTTTGGTGAACTTTGACTGTGATTTTCATAGCTCTTTGTAACTTTGTCGCGGAGATATGACGAGAGAAGAAACGGCTTCATTTTCAGAGTTTGAAAACTGAGAGGAGGACAGATTTCCTACCCTCAAACAAGTCTAACTCATCTCAGAATGGTAATAGGTGAGTCTGTGAAGGTTCTCAGTCATCCAGGTCATCGTAGTCAAAGGAGCTTGCAAAGAAAAGCGTCTGGACTTCTTTAGGTTGCTTGAAGACGTTTCACCTCTCATCCGAGAAGCTTCTTCAGTTCTAAGGTCAAATGGTGGAGAGTCCCAGATATAAACCTAGTGGGAGTGACCCCCCACAGAGGGACAAAAGGACCCCCTGATGATCCTCTAATCGCCTGAGCCAAGGTGTGAAACTGGGTGTGGGTCCCAATCAGCCAGAGTTTCGGGTGAGCTCATTGTGAAACCTGGCCCCACCTTATCATGCGAATTCCTGAGGTCAGATGGCCCAGGATGTGAGTGGGCGTTAAGGCGTCTGGGAAGGGATCTCAAAACTGGATTATAGATGGCAGAGAGTAATAGGTGAGAAATAGGTGAGAAAATAATTCTTGAATTGTGAGCGTCACGAGTGTCTGAAGATATACGGGGACAAGCCTCATGTCTTAACTTTGCTTCGTTAAGGAGATATGACGTGGGGGTAGGGACAGGCTTAGGGCGTCGGGGGGTTCCCCGGAGGCATCTTCCTTGGGGGGCTCAACCCAGGGTAGCGGTCATGTCCGGTTAGGGGCTCTGTTGGCTCTCAGGTGACTGTTTCCTCGCGGCTGCGTGCAGCGGGGCTAGGGGAGGGTCTGTGCTGACGGACGTGGGTTACTGACCTGGTAGCCTGGCTGCCCCTGGGTGGGTTCGGGATGGGCGTGAGGTTCTGGGGGCGCTCCGTCTCTGGGCTGGGACCCGGACCGGGCCTCGGGGGCTTGGGTCCTGGTTGGTGTGTTGCCGGGGTTGTGGGCGGGTGGGTGCATGGGGGCCCAGCCCTGGAGCAGGGTGACGCCGGTGCGTCGAGCCACCTGGGGGCTCTTCAACTGGTGGGGGAGATTGTCACATCTTGCAGGAGCTTTCCTCTCCTCAGGAGCTCCCTCTGCAGGAGGGGGAGATACAGGAGAGGTGGAGGAAGATCTCAGCCTGGGTGTTTATTGTCTTATGTAGTCTGGAAGATGAGTGGATGGTGGGGTGGGTGCAGTTTTCTCTGTGGTGGGGTTGGGTGGACTGTCCCGGGCTCTGTGGGGCCGGGCGGCGCTGCTGCACTGGGCCCGGTCTGGATGGGCCTGGGCCCCCTTTCCCTGGCGGGTCGCGGAGTGTGGGGGTGCCTACTGGGGTCAGCGGGGGAGCTGGCCCCAGGGAGGGGTCACTTGCCCCTCCCTTCCTTCCCTCCCCATCTCCAGCTGCCTCCCTCTTCCCGCTCCACCACAACCACCCACACATGCAGGGCCTTGGAGTAGGGGTATGTCACCAGGGTGCAGAGGAGGCTACCCCCCCCTCTGTCCCCTTCTGGCTGCCTCTGCCTCAATTTTATCCCACAACTTAGACATTCACATTACTCACACTCTCATTACACATACATATAGGATCTTGGGGGTGGGCACGATACACGGAGTCCAAAGTACCATCAGGGTGTACACCCCACCCCTGGCATCGTTGCCCACCTCTCAATTTTAAATACACGTAGACATTGAGGGCTAGCAGGAGAGACCATGCGCTTACCTGCTGCTCTCTGGCAGGTAGCTCCAAGCCCTCCTGGGTTTTAAATGCACCTTAGAACACACATGCATCAACATTACAATGAGCGGGTGGAGGGAGGTTTGGAGTCTTCTCTCACCCCCATTCTCTGCGACCTGCTGGAGCGGGGGGGCTAGGAGGAGGAGTTGGCCGTCCGACTGCGGTCTGGAGTGTGGAGCCTTCCTGCTGCTGCGGAGTCGGGGCGGTCTGCCTCCCCCCACCGCAGGGAAAAGGGAAACACCACCTGGGTCTGGGTGCAGTTCCCCCCTCCAGGGGCGGGGGCACCTAGACCCGGTTTGTAGAGTACGCTTGGGGAGTGTGATCGTGTGTACAACGTCTCTTTATGTCTGTCTCCACGTTGGTTGAGTGTGGAGTAAGTGCATATGAGAGCATGAGGGTGGGAATGGATGTTTGTATCTGTGTGTGCCTGTATGTCTGTGTCTATATGTCAGGTTGGGTGTCAGGCGCCACCTCTCTGGGGACATCTCAGGCCCTCCAAGGTTTGGAGGCCTATCTCCCCCTACCACCACTTCCCCTGCCAGTGGCGGACCCCCTCAGACATCGGTGCGTTGGTGGTTCTTTGTGTCCGGGGATGGGCGTCCAGGTACACACCGGCTCACTCCTTGGCGGCCGCTTATCGGGGCCTGGAGCCTGGGGCTCGCTCGGGCCACTTCGGAGGTGGGGTGCCCCCGGCCTCTCGGCCTGGGGCTCGGTCACTCAGGCACAGCTGGCTGCCGGCGGAGCTCACGGGCGCGTCACTGCAACTCCCCCTGGCTTCTGCTCCGCAGCTGCTGAGTGAGCCCTCATCTGGGACTCTCCTCAGCTCTTTCCGGGACAGTGGCGCAGCTGCCCCTCTGTTGGTCTTCCTTGGTCTCTTGTGTTCTGGGGGCCTCTGGATGTCTGGAGTTTTGATCTCCTCCATACCTGCTTCACGCCCTGGAGGACGGGGCTGTGGCCCCCCCACACCCTCTAGCAGATTATTACATGAAGGAACCTTTTAAAAAACAAAAAACAAGCGCGTCCATGCTCACAGGTGTACACACGGGTGATCACACCCACAAACTACACCCTTTTTGGCTCCTACCTCAAAGCACACTGTGTTCTGTTGATCTTATGTGCTGCACAATAATGTTTAACATTTAGTATTTACTGTCATATTCCCATATATCATTGTGATGTTGTTTATTCTATTACTCTTGTTCTCTTCTGCTTGCTTTCTTTTTTCTTTCTCAGCAGGTGATCCAGGTGATTGATATATGCATTTTTTTTCCTCTGCCCGTTCTGTTGGTTTTTGTCTTTTGCCCTTCTCCCCCGTCCCTCTTCTCAGCTGTTTCTCTTTCTTTCTCCCCTTCTTTCCCCCAGTCAAGTCTGTCCCGTATTCAGTAAGTGAAAATAAAATAAACAATAAAAGGTGAATCAAATGGACCATTACGGCAAGTCTGGGATGGTCAGTTTGGTAAAGTAAATCCGTTGGGCATCTTTCTTTGCCTTTAGACAACAATTCTGATGGCAAAAAAGCCAAACGGGACAGGCCAAAAAAAAAAAAAAAAAAAAAAAGGAGATATGACGATTTGAAAATGCCTTCAGTTTCAGTATTTCAGCTCTGAGTTTCACAACATCCCCATAGACTTTGAATGGGGAGTTTTTAGACCTTGTGTCACTTCAAGGCAAATTGTGAAAAAACCGTAACTCGCACAATAATTATAGTGACACGGTCTTAAAGCCAGAAAAAATACCTACGTTTTGATGTATAATTTGTGGGGCTTGAGTGGAAATTGAACGAGTAGCAAGAAGTTGTTCAGACATGAAGAGAAAATTCAGAACGCACCAGTACTCACTGTGAGTTAATTGCATAGCAACCATAGCAACGCATGCATTTTCTGAAAAATCACAAAACTGCAACTGAAAACTTAAAGAGGCATTAAATGAAAACGGTAACAGATATGAAAAAGCTGAATCACACAGGAATAGCCCAATCATTTGAGAACATTTTAAAGTTTGAATGGAGTTTCTAGGTGAAAGTATGAGGAAGTAGTTAAGTTTCAAAGACAAGCAAGTTTTAGCAGAATTGTGGAAGTTTTCCATTCATTTCAATGGGACAAAAAAAAGGAAAAAAGTGTAATATTTTAAAAAGTATAATAGTAATAAACACCAAAAGATATAGCTGGAATAAGCAGAAATAGCAGAACAGTTTAGAGTTTGAACGGAGAAAATCGGCTGAAAACTGAGGGAGTAATTAAGTGCCGAAAAACGCAGAGCAACTATAAGAATAAAGTTTAAAGAGAAACAGGAACTCAATTGTGTGGATGCCCTCACAGGGCATCCACACAATTACTTCGCGTAATCAAGATGAGAGACCACGGCTATAAAAGCGAAGGTGGATTTGGGAAGTCTGTCGCAGCCATGTCCTGTCCGTATACGCGAGCCACCCATTGTGGAAGGTGCAAGATTGATAAGGAGAGTCCTCAGAATTCAGCGTATATTGCGGGACAGACAGGATCCTTTAGCTCAGCGCGACAGTGTGCTCATAGAGAGATATCGATTTTCCCGTGAGGGTATTATTCACTTAACCAACTTGTTGACGAGGGGTGCATTGTGGCAATAGTAGCATTGTAAAGCGCTTTGGGTGCCTTGAAAAGCGCTATATAAATCCAATCCATTATTATTATTATTATTAAATTACTTACGAGTTTAATTTGTCAGCAACTTCCTGCCAGCCCTCGCTCCTTGCTTTTGCAGCCTTTGCAGTGTTCCCTTGCGTTTAAACTCTGAAACTCCTGAAATCCCTCAATCAAGAGTTCTTGCTCTGCTGCCGAAAAATACCGAGCGCGCTCCTTCGACATTTTCGACGACCAATTAAAGGGTTGCTGATCAATGTTTCTACTATCGATGCGTAGGCCCTTTTAAGCCACCCAGTGATCTCACATTACTTCATCCAGCTGTACTAATCGTCAACAACAGGTGTGTTCGGAGAACCGGATTAGCGAGCTCAAAGTTGGCGCGATGATTTGATCTTGGATGTAGTAAGCGAGGTACGAAGAACGGGCCCCTGGCTGAATTACATCATGTTGCAATCACAGAACAGAATTATCACATCAGGTGTAAGACAAAAATATCTAACTTCTGCTGCACAATTTCAAATTCTCTCTAAGTGACACTTCGCCATGTTGGTGCAGAGCCCACAATATGGTGGGAGAGGGAATACAGTCTGCAAATATACTGGGTGTGTTTCTACACTGATTAAGGATGTTAATGAGCACATCTGGACTCACCGAGCCTTTCTGCAGTTCCTCACAGCTGGAATCAGTCTCAGTCGTCCGTCCTCTGATGTGTTGTACTTCTGCAGGTCCAACTCATCCAGAACCTCCTCTGACATCTGCAGCATGAAGGCCAGAGCTGAGCAGTGGATCTCAGAGAGTTTCTCTGATCTGTTCTCTGACTTCAGGAACTCTTGGATCTCCTGATGTACTGAGAGGTCGTTCATCTCCATCAGACAGTGGAAGATGTTGATGCTTCTGTCAGGAGAGATTTTATCACTGTTCATCTTCTTCAGACTCTTAATGACTCTCTGGATGGTTCCTGGACTGTTCTCTGTCTGACCCAGCAGACCTTCTAAGAGTCTCTGGTTGGATTCCAGACAGAGGCCATGAAGGAAGCGGACAAACAGGTCCAGGTGGCCATTTTTACTCTGGAGGGATCTCAACATACTTTTTGACAGAAACTCATGAAGCGATGTGATGTCATTCCAGATATCCAGAAAATCCCTCAGCACCTTTGTCTTCCTGCTGGTGAAACAGTGGAACATGTAGACTGCAGCCAGAAACTCCTGAATGCTCAGATGAACAAAGCAGTAGACTGGTTTCTGGAAGATCACACACTCGCTTTTGAAGATCTCTGTACAAACTCCTGAGTACACCGAGGCCTCTGTCACATCCAGACCACACTGCTCCAGGTCTTCTTGGTAGAACATGATGTTTCCTTTCTCCAGATGTTCAAACGCCAGCATCCCCAGCTTCAGAAGAACTTCCCTGTCAGCCTCCGTCAGCTCCTGTGGACTCGTCTCATGTCCCTCGTGGTACTTGTTCTTCTTCCTCTTTGTCTGAACCAGCAGGAAGTGTGAGTACATGTCAGTCAGGGTCTTGGGCAGCTCTCCTCTCTGCTCTGTAATCAACATGTGCTCCAGAACTGTAGCAGTGATCCAGCAGAAGACTGGGATTCTACACATGATGTGGAGGCTCCTGGATGTCTTCATGTGGGAGATGATTCTGCTGGACAGCTCTTCATCACTGAATTTCCTCCTGAAGTACTCCTCCTTCTGGGCGTCGGTGAAGCCTCGTACTTCTGTTAGCCTGTCAACACATGTAGGAGGGATCTGATTGGCTGCTGCAGGTCGGGAAGTTATCCAGACGAGAGCCGAGGGAAGCAGATTCCCCTGGATGAGGTTTGTCAGCAGCTGGCTGACTGATGACTTCTGTGTGACATCAGACAGCAGCTTCCTGTTGGTGAAATCCAATGAAAGTCTGCTTTCATCCAGGCCGTCAAAGATGAACAAAAGCTGAGAGACAGCCAGCTTCTCTGCTGTGACCTTCTGTAATGTTGGATGGAAAACATGGAGCAGCTCCAGAAGACTGTACTGCTCCTCTCTGATCAGGTTCAGCTCCCTGAATGAAAGCAGAACCACCACACTGACATGTTGGTTCTCCAAGCCCTCTGCCCAGTCCAGAGTGAACTTCTGCACTGAGAAGGTTTTTCCAACACCAGCCACGCCGTTGGTCAGAACCACTCTGATGGGTCTCTGTTGGTCAGGTAAGGCTTTAAAGATGTCCTGGCACCTGATTGGAGCGTCATGGAGGGCGTACATCTTGGAAGCTGTCTCCAGCTGCCTCACCTCATGTTGGGTATGAACCTCTTCACTCTGTCCCTCTGTGATGTAGAGCTCAGTGTAGATCCTGTTGAGGAGGGTTCTACTTCCTGTTTCATCACTTCCTTCAGTCACACGTTCACATCTCCTCCTCAGACTGATCTTATGTTCATCTAAAACCTCCTGCAGACCAACATCTGCTGAAAGAAAGAAAAACAGAAAGAAAACTCTTCAATGTCTGAACAACACAAGAAGTCCAGTTTTCAGAAATGAGTCCATCAGCAGACAGATGTTCAGTCTTACTTTGTACACAGCTGCTCTGACTGGCTGTCTGCAGTCCAGCTCTGGATCTTTCTCCACACTGGGGACAGGACCAGTCTCCTGATGAAGCAGACTGGTCCCAGTATGAGGAGAAGCACCCTCTGCAGAACCAGTGTCCACAGCTGGTAGAGACTGGATCCTTCAGGACGTCCTGACACAAAGCACAGCAGGACAGCTGCTCCTCCTCACAGACACCGCTCCTCTTCCTCTTCCTCCCTCTGTGAACACATTTCTTTATCACTAAAATCATCGACTGTCAGTGACAAACATGCAGATTTGATGACACTGTGCAGAAGCTCTGATGGTCACAGAGAAAAGTCAAAGTGGACAAACTTGTGTTTGAAAAAGTGTTTTGTCTCAGGTAAACCAGGACCATCACAGGTGACCCCGCACACCACCTGATTGACCTGGTCAGTGTCTCAGGTCAATCAGGTCTCACACCTCCAGACTCACTCCCTGCCCACCCACCAATATGCACCATGGGCCAAGTGACCCTCATCACTCAGGCTCTATTCAGACCAAGTCCTTTCACCCCTCCAAGCACGCTGGAATCTGTTCTCTAACTTGTGCCTTTCTGTTGTCTGGTTTCATTCTCCCCTCACACACAGACAGTTTAAAGGTCGCACTCATGGATCGTCGTGTAAATGATTCACTGAACAAGACGGACTCCATCAGTCCATGCTACAGAAGAAACTGCTTCTTACTTTGAGGGTTCAGGATCACTGCTGAAACATGGAGGTTCTTCATGAGACCAGTGACTCCTCACGGACAGATAGCATGTTACTGGAGACTGTGACCTCTGACCTCTGCAAACACACACACGTTTTCATTTGTATCGCTCTAACAACAGTCAAACGACCTCCTGCAGTAAAGTGAAAATAATAAAAACCTGATCTGCACTGTTTGTCCACACGAGTATTTTCCTACTGTTCTGGGTGACGCTACACAAGGAGGCCTCCCGATTTTCCCAGTCACAGCAAACACCACACACTCAGGCTTCACCTGAGGACCTTACCTGATTCTGTTTCCTGCAGCTGGTGAGTGAATACATATGAATACATACTGTTCGCCTGATGTGTGTCTGGTTTGGTGACATGTGTAAGTGTGCCTGACATTTCAAAGTAAAAGTATTTAGTAGTCAGTGTGAACAAACAGCTACACTAACAGGATCCATGTGACGTCACAGGTATATCAGCTGTTACAGTCGTCATTACCCAGCGCACTCTTACTTTGGAGGCTCAGGGTCACTGTTGAAATACGGAGGCTCTTCTTGGGACCACCTGCTCCCCTCTGCTCCCTCCTCCTCTTCCTCCATCACCGTCTTCACTCTGAGAGGAGAGAGTAAAGTGATCCCAGGCTATCAGCTCTGCACCCACGGGTGTTGTGCCTGACTCTTCCCTCCACGGCCCACGGGATGATGATTATGTTGTAACAATGCGCGTAATTAAATTTCGCGCGTGTAGACCTAGACAGCCGCGTGCACAAAGAAGCCCTCGTGCACCCGCGAACGTCTGCTTTGCTTTCCACGCGCTGCTGCAGCGTCGCGCTCTCTGCTCGGAGAGAAATCCCGCTCGTGTAAATAAAATTAATTTTGGCAGTTTGGAGGCGGACCCCCGTAGTCCTAATGTGATTGGTCACTTTGTGGACACTTCAGGTTCCTGCGTTAAACCGAGTTACACTGTTTTCAACGGCATTTATTTTAAACGTGAAGAATAAAGTTCGCTGAATGAATTATTGACAGTGACTGTTTGCTGTGCGGTGACCGCTGTCATTGGATTACTTCATGTTAATGATTCTACTGAAGCGTCTGCACTGACGTGCGCGCGGCTGCCGAGTTCTGCGCGCGCTAAACTTAGTTGCGCACGTGAACTGATTTGCTCTGATTATTTTCTTGCTCGCGCATTTGTCATGACATATCAATCAAGTAGATACTCTTACAGGAGGTCAGTTTGGGGTCACCATCCAGCCTCCGCGTCGGATCCACGTCGTCCTGATGAGTCCGGGGTCTGAACTGACCGCCAACAGGTCACGTGATCCGGCTTCCTCTTCTTCCTCTTTGGAATAAGGTCGATTATCGAGATGTGGGCGTGCTACTGCTCCCCACCGGTAAACAGAATAAATGCTGACAGTAACGGAGACACCAATCTAAACGTTTCCATCCCGACGAGGACGCAGATCCGGCTAAAGTGGTTTTATTGATGTTTGTTTCTTCTCTCATTAATCGAAGGTTCATCTGAGAGACAAACTGATGTTTAGCTCTGTGAGATGAAACAGAAGCTTAGGGGCCATTTATTAATTAAAGTTTTTTATTATTTTGAACAATTAAGAAAACCATAACATAACAACCCAAAACAACAAAAAAACCACACTCAGTGAAGAAAATTAAATAAATATATAAAGATAATATAAATAAAATAAATAAATAAATAAATAGATAAACTGTTGCACACACAGTTAATTCTTAATTCATACTGTATCTCACATTGTCTTCATGTTGTAGGCCCATATAAACAAAAAAAAAACGGTCCCATTGTTCTGTTAGAGTCTCTGTCTTACTGCTCAGTCTTCCCAGCATTTTCTCACATGCAGCATTTTCAGTCATTTTCCACTTTTTTAGGGTTGGAGTCCGAGGGTCTTTCCAAAGTGCTAAAATGAGACGAGCACATGTCACAATCCCAGTGCTTAACACTCTAAAGCCTGCTTTGTCTGACTTTGGCACCTCACCTCTGTCCCCCAATAGGCACAGTCTTGGTGATCTAGGTAATTTAACCCTCCATATATTTTAAAACATTTTCCCATATTGGGAAGACCAATGGACATTCCCATAAAGCATGTACTAACAAACCTTTTCCTTCTTGGCACTTCCAGCTCAGGTCGTCTTTACTGGTTCCCATTTTATGAAGTCTCGTTGGTGTATAATAGTACCTATTGAGAACTTTATATTGAATACATTTGCCTCTAGCTTCCCTAATGTAGAACCCATTTTCAGAAATAATTGAATCCCATGTTCCCTCATCGATGGAACAATCCAGATCTTTTTCCCAAGCCCTTCTAAGACTTTTACATCTGTTGTTTTTAACCCAATGACATAAATGATACCATTTTGATGCCTTTGCAGTTAAGGGTGGAAGTACAAAAAAATTCTCTATGACATTTTTCTCCTGAGACAATTTTATTTTATCTTTCAGACAGTCTCTCATTTGTAAATATCGCCAAAAATGGCCGGGTCCTTCCAAATTAAACTTTACTGTCAAATCATTGAAGGACATAAACATGTTATCTTCATATAAGTCACTTATTAATGTTATGCCTTTTTGTGCCACTGTGGCCAATAAAGTGTTTGTTTACCTATTTTTATTTTGGGGTTGAGCCACAGTGGTGCATATTTTTGAAAGTATGGGGAGAGATTACAGCTCTTGCGAACCTCTTGCCACACCATTTTTGAAAACTTTAAAATAGGGTTGTCTACTCTATTCCCTTTATTGTCCGGTTTTTGAGCCAACACCTCAATGGGAGTGAATGGAAAGACCAGTTCACGTTCCATTAGAACCCAGTCTAGGTGCCCAGTGTTTACACAGCTTGAACATCTCAAATGAGATGCTATAATGTTTTATGTAGGGATAAACCTCCTTTTTGTCTCGGTTGGTACAGTCGACCAGGATTAATCCGCGGTCTACCACCATCCCAAAGAAAGTGTTTTATCATATTATCATATCTTGAGAAAAATTGAGGTGAAATACAAATTGGTATCATTCCAATGAAATAATTGATCAGAGGAGCTACTGCCATCTTTATCGTATTTACTTTGCCCCATAATGTCAAGTTCAGCTTGCTCCATTTCTCCAAATTAGTTTTAATCCTAGTTAGTAGTTTTCCTACATTATCATTCATAATCTCATCGACATTCGGATTAAGTGTTATTCCTAAGTATTCTGTCCATTTTTCTAACACATTGAAATTGAAAGCTGATAATTTCCATTCTCATAGAAATTTGTTTTAAGCCTGAACAATGCATACTCTGCTTTCTTATTATAAATTTCATGAAGATTAAACTTCAATTGGCATATTTTTCTGAAGTTACTCTCTACATAATTTTCTGCTGATTATTTTTCCAAATGACTTATCTGTTTTACCAAAGTCTGTATTTTTTGTTTACTTTCTTTTGCCTTCTTTGAACTATATCCCAGACATTTGCCTCTAATAAAGGCCTTTAGGGTGTCCCATACAGTAGCCAATCTTTCTGTGGTCCCAATATTTACATCCCAAAAAAAGTTAATATCATCTTTTAATGCTGCCACGAATTGTTCATCCCGTAAAAGACTTGGGTTTAGTTTCCACCTGCCCCGATTATATTTCTCGACCTGTAAGTCTATATTTAGTTCTACTGGGGCATGATCTGATAATATGATCATACCTATATCACAGTTACCAGATCAGCGCTCAAACTAGATATTTAAAAATAATCAATTCGGGAATAACTTTTATGAGAATGTGAGTAAAACTTATATTCCCTTTCTAAAGGAAGTACTAGTCTCCAGATATCAACCAACCCGGCTTCCTCTTTAAAGATAGCTGCTGCAGATTTATTTTTTGTACTAGGGCCTAGATTTGCACCACTCCTATCCAAATACTGATCCGGAACCTGATTAAAATCTCCTCCCAGCACAATCTGGCCCTCAAAATCACCTAATATCTTAATTATTTTGGCAACAAAGTTGGGGTCTTCCCTATTTGGGGCATATATGTTACATAGTATTACTTTCGCACCATTTATAAGTACTTGGAGACATATTACTCGTCCTTCAGTATCTTTAAACTCTCGCAATGGTACAAAGTTGATTTTCTTATTAATAAGTATTATAGCTCCACGGCTTTTCCTAGATACAGAGTTATGAAACACCTTCCCAACCCAATCTCGTTTCATTTTCAGGGCTTCTGTTCCATTTTCAAAATGCGTTTCTTGTAAAAATGCTATATCTGCACTACGGGACTTAAGATAGCTTAGGACTTTTTTTCCTTTTAATTGGTGTACTACAACCATTGATATTCCACGTCACAATATTAGGGGCCTTTCAAAGCCAAACATCCACAAACGGCTCTGAAACGAGTCCTAACAGCCGACATACATAAGACTGCGTCTGGGCTGAGTTTTACTTTGAAAGGCTCAGGCCGGAAGCATCGTTCGTGTAGCTTGATGCTAACAGGTGGACGATGTCTGCGTGTGTCGGGGTGCTGAAGCGCCGTCTCGGGGCTCGCTGTCCGGCTGGTATCGCGTCACCGCTGCAGCCGCTAAGATGCCCGGGGGGCGGGCGGTGGGAGTCCAGCACGCGGACAGGTACGGCCCTGCTGCTAAAGCTAGCCGGCTAATATTAGCCGAACAGTCCAGGTATCCGGTGACAGGACCGATCGGCTCATCGGTAACAAACAGCTGCTCACATGATCAAACCTTGCAGGCGTGCACACAGGTAAATGAGCCTGCATGTTCTGAAGCGTGTTACACTGAAAGGACTTCTGAACTTTGACCTGCTGTTGGTCAAAGTCTGCTCAGGTGTGTGAAGCTGTCGCAGAGCAGCTCCACTTCCGCTGAGTCCAACAAACAGACCTCCCAGTCAGCGGGCTGGAAAAGCGGGAACGTTGGAATAATAAACACACAGAACGTTTTAAACGGTCCAAATATAATTAGGGTGTGCAATCATTTACAATAACGTAATTATGCTTTTAATACACTAACGAGCCACTTTATTAGGTACACTTTAGGTAGGGTTGCCAAGTCCCTGAAAGATAAATAAGGGACACCTCGTGGCCAGGGCCGGGCGACCCAGTTGTCTTCACCCTTCCCGGTGTGGTAGCTCTTTTTTTTTGTGTGTGAAATTATTTTTTAACCATTTGACTTGAATTTGATTTAAGCAGATGCATATTCTTTGTGATATGACCGTATGGGAAACAAATGATCATTTAGCCATTTATTTTTAGCTCAAAATGACAACATTAACACAGTAAAACAGGTCTCCTTCTTAAACAGAAGCCTGTCATGCTTAACTTTTGAGAATATAAGTAAATCTTTCTTTAAAAGAACTCTGTCCTGCTTAACTTAAAATTATATAAATTAATAGAAAACAATAGAACAAAAATATTCTTGTAACTGTGCACATTTAGTGCATTTAGTACAATTGGCTTCAGTTGAGGTATTATTTCAGCTTTTCTGATGCTAATCAGCTGCTCCTGTTTGTAAACCCACTTGTTCCCATGATTACGCATCTTAACTCATCATCATTATTCATCTATGTATTACTTTTATGTATTAGTCATCTATTTGTTGTAATCATCTATCCTTGCAGTTGTTTATTACACAAAATAAATTATCACACTTCTGGCCACATAGCGCTGATATTCACTGCACATGCCCATATTAACCTTAACCAGAGGGTTTAAACAACAAACCAGTGTTTACATACCATATCTGCTTCTGCCGTGGCCTGGTGGACAACAAATTGGTTAAGGGTTCCCCGAGCTTTCACGCCCCTCATGTTCTTCATGTGCCCACCACTAGAAGCATGCCTATGGAAAAAGTGCGCCGGGACACAGTGCAGTGCGCTTTATAGGTGTTATCGTGCACTTTCCCAGCCAGGTGTTTTCCTTTTCCCATTCCTCCTTTTTTTCTTTCTCTGAGGGGAACAAACATTGCTGCTCTAATGCTGGGCTCACACTGTGCGATTTTTGGTCCATTTTGAGACGATTTATGAGTCGTGCGACTGATTTGGTGATCGGCCCGATTTTGGCCTTCATCGTGCATCGTGTAGTATACGTGGGGTAACGAGAAGCGATTAACACCTCACGACCAGCTGCCGATCATCAATCGCTCGTGAGGGTGTCACCACAGCCGCTCACACTGCTCACGCGCGAACACGTAAACATCGGTGAAAAAGACGGAGCAGCTGTGCAGCGTGTGATCTGGACACAAGCGATGGAGGCACTACTTGTAGAACTTTGGAAAGCTCATCCGAGCCTTTTCGATGTGGTATCACAAAATTATCACGACCACAACAACCGTGAAAATAGTTGGATTTACACTGCTGCTCAATCACAGCTGCCTGATCATGTTTTTCATTAGCAATTTAGCAAAGTTGATGGTGGTGGTGTGTCTGTGTGAGTGAAAGACAGAGAGGGAGAGCGAGCGACAGATTTTCTGTTATAACCTTCATGTTATGGAGGCACAGTGTGAGCACTCAGGTCGCATCAGAGCATCGGGCCGTATAGTGTGAGACCTGCATCGTGACCTGCAAACTTCTAATCCCTGCGAGTCAATCGTGCAGTTTGAGCAGGAGCTGAATAACGTGACTGAAAAAATCGCACAGTGTCTGCCCAGCTTTAGGTTTACCGTCGTCCGAGACTTGCACCGCAGTGTCGGCGTTTGTTTCCCTGTTGGCCATGCTTCTTGTTGTGGTCATCTGTTGTCTTCCGGTATTTTCTCTGTAAGCGACCTTTCCTCGACCAATGAGATGAGCGGTAATCTGAATTGTCATAAGTGTGCTGTCAGCTCATTGGTCACAAAGCAGGAGAGGGGCTGGGAATGATGTTTTCAAACAAAGCGTTAATTCCATTAACATTTATAGACTACTTTTGATTCTCACTGTATTACGGGACAAAGTGCGTCCCTTATTAGCTCAATACGGGACGTGTACTTGTGTTTCTAAATACGGGACGATTCCGTTTTTTAAGGGACGGTTGGCAACCCTAACTTTAGGTGCACACTAATCAGCCTATCGCAAGGCAGCATTTCGGTGCATCATGATGAAGAGCAGATTTAGGGAACTTTGAGTGATTCAGGAACTGCTGCTCAGCTGAGATCTCCACACAGACATCCCTGAGCTCACATCCAGCAAGCAGCAGGTCTGGCAGGAAGTGACCTGCTGAGGTCAGAGGAGTGTCACTCCTGTGAGTACGAACAGGAAGCTGAGGCTGCAGCTCACACAGACTCACAAACAGACAGCAGAAGATGGAGAAAGGTTTCCTGCTGTGCTCGGCTCAGAGTTTAAAGCCTGGATCCGTCCTGCCTGTGTCAGAGCTCAGCCTGCTGCTGTGATGCTGTGGAGGTCTGTCAGCACCACCTGAGCGTCAGTGCTGCTGCTGACCTCAGCTTTGGGATGTGGAGGATAATGATGTCATGGTGATGTCATGTTAACGTGGACTAAAATCTAAGGAATGCTTTCACCCTGTTGCGTCTGTGACATGAGGAATTAAAGCAGCTCTGAACACGAACCAGAGAAGATGTGCAGGATGCAGAGGGGTCTGCTCCTCCTGCTTTATACTTCTGCTGCTGGGTCTGAGAACCCAGCTGCTGTCAGGCTGATCTGTGCTTTCACTTCACACTCAGAGTGAGTCCGGCCCGCAGGTGTGCCGCCTCTGGCCCACAGATATTTAACAAAGCTCAAACAGAGTTTCAGCTGTTCTCATCTGAAGCAGGAACACTGTCTACCTGTCAGGAACACCAAAGCTGACTCTCCTCCTCTTTGGGATTCTCGTCTGAATTTCAGGTGAAACCCTTCGGCCACTAGAGGGCGTCAGAGTCCTGGACCTGACCAGGTGAGTGTGAGCGCTGCAGTAACACTCTGAGTTGTTGGCAGTGTGGAGGCTCAGCACTAACGTGGATGTTCATGTTTGCAGAGTTCTGGCCGGGCCCTTCGCCTCCATGATCCTCGGAGACCTCGGAGCCCAGGTCATCAAAGTGGAGAGACCAGGTGAGCGCTGGGCCTCATTCCTGCCCCGCTGTGAGCAAAGCATTGTGGGATAGTGTTTGTGCGTTTTGTCAAACAGGTGCAGGTGACGACACCAGAGCCTGGGGTCCTCCGTTTGTGGCGTCAGAGAGCGCCTACTTCCTCAGCGTGAACCGGAACAAGAAGGTTGGTGTGTGAGCGCCGAGTCGGCACAAACACATTCATTAGAAACAGTTTAAGCATCAGCAGGACTCTGACAGGGTTCAGTCTGCAAACTGGAAGGTGTTCAGCTGTAAACAGAGCAAACATGTCAAACGTCAGCCTCCCTCGCTCACCTGACGCCGATGCTTCATCCGTGTTTGGGATAATTTGGGATGAACTGTGATTTCAGAGCATCGCCGTGGACCTGAAACATCCCAGAGGAGCACAGATCGTCCAGCAGGTACGACACAGTGACCAGGTCTCTGTTTCTGCCTCAGCCTGTTCCACTCTCTGGTTGTGTGTCAGCTCACAGGAGTGTGTGACGTGCTGCTGGAAAACTACGTGCCGGGGAAACTCCGTCAGATGGGTTTGGGATACGAGCAGCTGAGCGGACTCAACCCTCGGCTCGTCTACTGCTCCATAACAGGTAACAGTTTTCAACAGGCCCCACCCCCGTGTTTCCAGGTGTGTCTGAGGAACCTTTAAAGGAGTGGAAAAATGGAGCTGATAGGCTCCACCCACTCAAGTCACATGATTCAAGGACTGTGGAACGTCCAGTATTGATGGATTTAGGAGCTGTGGAAACACACCTCCACCTCCTGCAGTTCTCCCTCTGAGCCACTAGATGGGGTCAGACTCCACAGTATGAACAGACTTCCTGCCGGAGCGCTCTGCTTCCTGTCTGCAGGCTGTGATGTTACAGCACAGGAGAGGTGGAGGTGTGCTCTGCAGAGAAGAGAAGCAAGACAGAGCAGAGGTGGTGAAGGTGGAGGAGTTTAAATACCTGCGGTCAACCAGCCACAGAGAGCAGGCAGGGTGGAGACGAGTGTGACAGAAGGACAGCTCAGAGTCAGAGAGGTGGAGGTAGTCTGAGCACGTGCAGAGGGGGGAGGGTGGAGCTGCTCAGAGGAAGTTCATGGATGTCTGCAAACAGGAATCTGTGTGTCACTCTTCCACAGGGTGACTCTTCCTCTCCACACGAGCACTAATAAGGTTCACTCCACTCCTCGGGTGGAGTAAAGAGCTGTGACCCTGCAGGGTGGAGCGAGGATTTGGGCAGAGTGCCGTTAAAACCCGTCCGTCAGGAGAGCTGATGGAAAATGTGTTGAGAATAAACGAGCGACATAAACGATGAAGGAGTTTCATTCTCTCTGCTCCGCCTCCTTTCTTCTGTTTTCTTTCCATTTCCTGTTTGTGTCCTTTGCCCTCATTCCTCTCCGTGTCGCTCTCACTGCTCCAGCCCCTCCCGTCCTTTATTGAGGAGAAATGAACTACATTACCCAGGAGGCCTCATTAAGCTGCAGCAGCTGGATGCAGTGGGCAGATTTATGGCCTGGTTTCATCCTGAGCTTTCGGAGCGACGTCCTGGACGTTTGTCCCGCAGAGCAAAGAGCAGCAGCAGGTTTAAGTTCTGGTGTCACTTCCACAGGAAGAACCGGTCCACAGAGTGTGGATCTTCCATGTGTTCATCAGCTCGTTGACATTTAAACAGGCGCTTCACAAAACATGGACATAAAACCTGCATGTTCTTTAATGTCCAGCAGGGGGCGACTCGTAGAGCAAAGCCTGACTGTACAGACATTTATGGGGAACAGAGTTTACTGCTCAGCTGATCTGAGGTCAGCAGACACTCCTGATGAGTTCACGGTCCGAGTCGCTGGTTTCAGGTGTGATCGAATGAAAAGCTCGACCCCACCAGAGACGACAAGGACAGATGTTTAGATGTGCACGTACGACGTGCACGGAGCCGCGCACTGACATCGTTCTCCTGCAGATGTTCGCTCAGCGAGCCTCGGAGGTCACGGCTGTTTCTCAGGCTGTCTGTGGCTGCTTATCATTTTCAAAGTCTTTGTGGGATTTTTCTTTGTTTCCTGATATAAAGCGAGCTTTGAGCTCGGACTGTTTAGGAAATCCGTCTTGTTGTTTAGTCACAGCTGCAGACTCAACATCAGCTGGAATGTGGTTTTCCTGTAAGAGGAGACGCCGAGAGGCCGATGGTTTGATTCCCTGCTGTGTTTTCACTCAGGTCAGAGAGAAACCAGACCACTGGCACCGAGGCAGTAATGTGTGTGTGTGTGTGTGTGTGTGTGTGTGTGTGTGTGTGTGTGTGTGTGCGCTCAGGCTACGGACAGACCGGTCCTCACGCTCAGAGTCCAGGGTACGACTCCATCGCCTCGGCAGTGTCAGGGATGATGCACGTCACCGGGCCCGAGGTCAGACTCAGACCGCACATGCTCAGTAACGTCCTGATCCTGCTGAGCATGAACAGGTTTCCATGTCTTTACAAATGAAACACTTGTGATGTTACTGTCAGACTCTGACCTGATGTCTGGCTTCACTTTACAGAACTTTGCGACGCGGCTGTAGAAATATCAGCACGCAGGAAGTGCAGAAAGTGAACTTCAAATTAAAATGTTAAACATTTTCTTGGCTCGTCATCGTAGCTGAGAATGTAAACACTGTGAAACAGTCTTCAGGATGCAGATATTTTATTTCAAAATAAAAGCCAGGCACATGAAACTTACGGTCATGAACAGATGAAGAATGTTGAAGCAGTTTAGAGTTTCTTTGATTTACTAGTTACTGAATGAAACTTTATGTCCTCACAGTTCGACTCACCCCTCGTTTCTCTGTTTTCCTTCCAAGCAGCCAGAACTTCTTGTATTGTTTGAGTGGCTCCAGCTTCCTGAAGCTCTTTCAGTTCTTCTGTAAACATTGGCTGCTTCATGTCTCACCTTCAGTCCAGTCCTTGTACCCGAGCATTTTCCTCGAGGGACGACCAGTGTTGTGCACAGAACAGACACCAGGTTTAAATGTGACCTTTAGGCTCTTTACTCCCACACATCACTTGATCCTCTTTAGCAGAGTGAGGCCTGCAGACCTCTGACAGCCCTGTCCTACAGAAAGAGGCACAGATAGAAACAAACATGCTCACACCAAATGTTCAGCTTCAGGCTTGTTGTTGTGCAAACTCAGCGTTCCTTATTTCCTGTGTTTGTACTTTCATACATAATAATGAGACAGATTTCCTTAGTATATGAAACGAGGGGTGGCTCAAGACTTTTGCACAGGATTAATCTGGAATAAGTCCTTGTAAATCTCAGCACTGACAGGAAGTACTGACTCTGACGCGTTCACAGCACGTCAGCTTTCTGGATCATCTCCCATAATCCTCTGTTTCTGCTGGCAGGGCGGCGACCCGGTGCGTCCGGGAGTCGCCATGACGGACTTGGCGACGGGGCTGTACGCACACGGAGCTGTCATGGCCGCCCTGCTGCAACGGCAGAAGACGGGCAGAGGAGTTCACATCGACTGCAACCTGCTGTCATCACAGGTAAAACCACCTGACGATGAGCCAATCAGCTCTCAGTATTCTCCACAGGTGAATGCAGTGTAAGAGACGCCAGCAGACCAGCGGGTACTCCAGGTGCTGAGAGGAAGTGATGTACAGGTGGGGGCGCTGTGACGCTCAGCTGGCAGCTGAAACCCACTCAGGTGACACACAAGCTCAGTCAGAGCCTCAGGACACATCAGCTGAGCAGACGCTCTTACCTGCAGCAGGTACGGCGCTGTGTTCAGGGTCAGCTGGTAAATGAAAGCGCTGAGGCTGGCTGATCGATGGAGTGTTTGTGACGGTGCAGATAAGCAGTCGCTGCAGCTGTGTGTGGAGCAGGAAGGTGGAGGCATTGGAACAAGCCTGTGATTTATCCTGATCAGTTTAAACAGACGCGTCAGTGTTTCTCTGACTGTTTAAATGAAGCGAGCGATTCTTAATCCTGCAACCACCCGGACTCGGAGACGGACGGGACCCGCGTCCCGCTTGGACCCGGCACCTCCCGGGGTGCGTTTGATTTGCAGTGTCAGGTTGCGCTGCTTGTCTGACAGTGTTGCTTTTAAAGGCATGTTTTATGTTTTCTGCATTCTCATTTTTCACCTCTCTGGCTGGGAAAGGCACTGCGATACGACCGAGTTCAGCTCGTTTCAGGACTTTATGATCCTGCAGAGAGTCTCAGTCTGCAGTTTAGAAACAAACACGCAGAAACAGCTGCTTCGGCCTGAAAGCGCTGGGCAGCTCAGCGGGGTCGTGTTTGGACAGAAAGGGACAGATGATGGGATGACATGTGGATAAAAGTTAACGTGTGTCTCGCTGAGTTTTGGTCCAGCATGCGGGACCGGAGCAGCGTCCGTGCTCCTCAGCACCGACCTGCCAAGAAGATTCATAAACGCCACCAACAAACACCAACCAGCATCCTGAGCTCCAACCTTTAAATTTAACCCATGAACAGAAATGTTACCTGAAGTCTGGACTCACGATGAAGGATGATGATGAATATGACTGCATACACCAATCTGTAGCACGCCTCCTGTGATTGGTTAACAAGGCTGTGAGGTTCTGATCCTTGCGGTCGAGTCTTGAGGCTGCTACAAATAAAATACCCACAATCCCCCTCTTAAATCCCACTGCATTCCTGTCTGAAGTGCTGCAACCACAGGCATGCCGGCCGCAGTGCGAACAATGAGCGCGCACAGCGCTCTGATCCGAATCCGTGTGGAGCGTGTGAGCGTCGGGGGATGGAACCGCTACGAGCTGCCTGCAGGTCCCACAGAGCTTCAGGCGCAGGAGAGTCAAACAGTCTGAAGCTCAGCTTGAAGCAGTCGTGGTGAGTCAGAGGAAATCAGTGTCATGCAGAAGAATAGTTTGATAAGAAGATAAAAACCTGTCAGCACCCTGACCCGGGAGGGGGGGTGTCATCCTTGAAGCTTCGTTTGTAGAAGAACAACAGAAACCGTCCACGAGCGTCTCTGCAGCGACTCGCTGCAGTTTGAGTCAGGTGATCGTGATGTGGCTGAAGTGCAGATTCTTTGATTCAAGTTGATGAAGGGAAATATTGAAGTAACCCTTCAGGTGTCTGTGAGCAGCACGCACACCTCACAGCATCATGTGACTCGCTGAGGCAGGCGTGTCGGTGAAGACGTTGGAGAAGCTTTAACCTCATCGTTACCTGCTGGTGAAATAAAGCTGACAGGGTCCAATAATTGTTTTATAAATTCATGACCCTGACTAACCGTGATGTTTCCAGACTCGGTGACCGTGTTAAACTCTGCAGCTTCATCATCATGTTTGTAAGTGTGATCCATGATGTGCCTTCATCACGCTGCTGATATTTGCAGCAGCTCTTCAGACGCAGCGAGCGGCTCGGTGTGCACGCTGAGGAGAGATCAGCTGTTAGCGCCCGTGTGACCGGGCTCAGGTGTAACTGCCGCCTCTCTCTCTCTCAGGTTTCCTGTCTCAGCCATATTGCTGCTAACTACCTGAATGCGGGGAAGGAGGCGAGGCGCTGGGGGACGGCCCACGAGAGCATCGTACCTTACCAGGTAACACCTTCAACTGGCCACTATCTAACAATAACTTTATTGATATCACACCTGCAACACAGAGAAAAGACAGAAAAAACCTCAGGAAATATAACATTGAATCAACATTGTTAGATAATAAAAGAATAAAACGGTGACGTCAGGAAAACAGAAGAAAACTGAAAAGTGATGCACGAATATTAAATAATGATGAGCTGATCTCAGCTGTGACGACGGCAGCAGAACAAAGGGTTGAACTTTATAATGTGGCCAGTCAGTCCTTTCTAATTAAACAGAGTTTAAGTGTCATTGTTATACTTACAGGTGGCTGCACTAGAATCAGGTTTCATAGGAAACAAAGGAGTAATTATGGTGTGATTTCCTGCTGATTCAGCAGAAACATGTTTCTCTATCTTACATAGTAAGCATGTTGTAGTTCTCAGGGCCGTGTTGTGGTTTGACCTTTAACCTTTGGGAAAGGAGACAGACTCTACTGTAGGAACAGTTAAGAGCAGCACTTACATGTAGCTACAGTAGAGTCACAAACCAGAGTTTACCACAGACGTGTCCGCTCTTCTGTCACTGCGATGTTACGGTTTAACAGCGTTTAGCCTCTAAAACGCGCCTCAGCCGGATGATCGAAGCGCGTCATTGGTCGGCGAGCCGTGAGCCAGCTGACTGCGTGGCTCTTCTTCTCTGGTGTCTCTTTGAGCGTCTCTGCCAGCTGTAGTTCTGGTGTGTTTGACAGTTTCCCTCCAGGCTTGAGGAGACTCTGTGAGCTTGTTTGTTATTAACAGACTTTATTGCATCTGCGGGAGGAACACACGTCTCTGACGCCAGAAACTGCTTCAGACTAAGATGGGCTGAATTACACTTTCAGGGTCTCAGCGCGCGCTCTGACCTCCCTCTCTCCAGCCACACCCTCCAGCTTTGTTGGTGCAGATTTACGGATCTGAGAGTTTTCTCAGAGCTTCTAACATCCAAATATACGAGTCTCAGGCGTGAGCGTTGTCAGAGGAAGAGCTGTTTGAGATCTGAGGAAGTCCTGAGAGTTGACGTCAAGAGAAGGACGGAGCAGGACGAGCTTTGAGCCATAAATCAGATGGACAATTATCAAACAATTAGAAGTGATTAGTGTCATCTTAAACGTTTTGTGTCACACTGCCGCCTGGGTGGAAGTGATTTCCAGTTCTCCTCAAACCAACCACACAGGCGGCTCTGCTCGTGTTGCACTTTTTGTCTTAAACCACTTTAAAGGTCACAAACGTCTCTTCGAGGCCATCGCGTTGGTTCTTGATATCAACAGAGTGTGTCCATCCTCCAGGCTGTCACTGTAACAAATGACAGTTTCTTTTCCTGATCACATTTGAAGGTTCATAAAAGCATGAGAGAGCAGAGTTAGAGCTGTTTCTCTTCTCCCTCGGCTTCTCTGTGGTGTCGTTAAATGTGAATTATCTGTTTCTGCAAGGTTCAAAGCGCTCGGGGTTTTGGCTGGATGGAAATCAGCAGATGCAGACTGAACACAAACCAACCCATGCAGGAAACCCTGATTAAAATATAAAACTAAATAAAGAGAAGCAGCAGCTGGAACCGCTCCTGCTTCACGGAGTTTCATATTGAACTGAAAACTGCTGTCAGGCAGCACAAAGTTGTTTCAGAGAATTTTAAAAATCATCTTTGAGCTGACAAGAATACTTAATGACGAGGTGGGCGTGGCAATGGGCAGATTTACAGGGAGGTTAAAGTAGATCCCGGACGAGCTCCCAAACTATGTTCTACATACTCCAACAGCATCAACTCAGTCGGAGCATCTCTGATAATTAACCTGCTTGTAACCTGTAAGACCGGTCGGAGTGGGCACGCTCCGTTTTGCGTAACTATTTTTAAATCCCTGTACAACTGCAACCGTGTAAGCTAGCGCAATAATTTTAGTTGCATATGAAACCGGAGGAGTTGTACTTACATCTTATGCCATCAGCTTGTGCTCGGTCACGGTTTCCTTCCACTTATAGCTTTGCAAAAATTTCGTAAAAAGTATTTGCAGCAACATAAACATAATATTCCAGAAACACGCTTTGCCAATCCGATCAGCTGTTCATAACACCTCCTACGTTGGAATAGACGCCAGCGCGAACTATCGCATGTCCGCCATGACCTGCCCGAAACTGGAAGTGACATCATTTTCACGGAAAATGTAGTTTTTTACTTTCAGGGCCTTATAAGCCTACACTGGTGTTTTTATAAGTCATGCTTGACTTTTAGCTTCCCTGAATAGTTTCTGGGATGCTTAGAACTCAAACTGCACTGCTGGAAATAGTTTATTTTCATGCACACGCTGTTTTTTTGCAAATTAGCATTATAATATTTATTTTGGTTTTCCCTGCAGGGCATAAAAATTGGTGTATCTCAAAAATAAAACTTTGAAGACACTCAAAATAAATTTCCTGTGGCTAGAAACTATTTTGTGCAACTTTTTTGTATTTACAGTTTTGAGGAATAAAACTGGAAATATATGCAAATAAAAACAAAAATGATTTTCAATTTTTTTTGTAGTTTATTGCACTGTTTTGCAATTTATGTAGTTTCTATGAACTTAAAGCATAAATATTAATAAAATTGGGGCTATAATGGTTGTATTGATGTATAGCAACTTGAAATGCTCCCAAAAATGGCTCCACAGCATGTAAAATATAAAGATAAGCTCTGGCGGACTTGGCTCTGTGGTAGGTCTTAAAGTTACGATGCGTTGACTTGGATCAGGCTCGTGTCTCTTTAACATGTTGCAGTTCTTTGTATTGTTTTTGCTGTTTGACTACTTTTAAAAGTGTTTCTAAAACATGCCAGTTTTATTTTGTTTGCTTAGATTATTTTACTTTGCACGCAAAAACAAAATGATTTCACAAAAACTTATTAGCTTCCCTGATGCTAACGGTCAGCGGTGTGTCCTGTTTGCTGGGTAACAGCCTGCAGTCGTCTCCTGAGCGATCACACATCCTTCTATCTTCATCATTCCTCCCACCTCGATGAGATTCCCAGACACTGAATTGTCACCAGAACATACTGCCACCACTGTGCTTCACTGTGGGGATGCTCCTTTGGGTCATAGCCCGTCTCCTTTCTCCAAACTCTGTGCACGAAGCTCTGCTTTCATCTGATCTGACCAAAGTACACTGCAGTCTGTAGAATCTGCATAGAGTCAGCATACCTCAGTGCGACATGCAGAAGTGGACTATTTCCCGGTCTGCAGCCTCTCAGTGCATCCCTGTGCGATTCCCGACTCGGCTGAGTCATCCACGAGTGTCTCTTCAGTGGTTCTGGGCTCTTTAGACTCACTCGTTTTGAAATCTTTGCTTGGTTCTGCCCGGTCTGTTCTCGGTGACAGTCTTTGGATTTCTTGATGATGCTTCCCTCTGCAGTCTTTCACACATGGAAAAGCAGAGACAACTTTGTATGTTTGTCTTTGTGAGCATTAAATTCTTCTAAAGTCTAAACTGATTTCTTTGGCATGAAGCTTCCTCAGTGACGGCTCAAACCCTGGCTGGGGTTTGTAAAACTGGAAGATAACCCTCAGATTTAACATTCAGCTGTAACTGAACCTGACCCCACGCTCGGACCCTGCTCGATTCAGCTACCTGAAGCTTTAAAAGTCCTTAACTCTGATGTTTTCTTCATTTCGGGTTCCTGGAACTCATTTCAATAAAATGAACCATTAACTGTTATTACTGTCAGATAAGTAGAAATGAATAAATAAAGAACTTCTTCACATTCACTCGTGTTTTCTATCTGCCTTCAGTCTGCTTCACATTACTGACTCAGCCTGAGGGAGATGTTGCTGTTATTATGGAGGGTCATGACTCACATGTGGACGCGCGCACACACACACACACACACACACACACACACACACACACACACACACACACACACACACACACACACACACACACAGTGCGTGATGTTTTCTCCTTCCTCTGGCGGCTCGATTCTTGTGGTCACCATCTCTAACCAGCCGCAGCTTTATCGTCCGACACTGTTTTAATCCTCGTGTGAACCGGCTTACCCACAATGCAGCGTTCCCTCACCCTCCTCCCACCCCCAAAGCCGCCAGAGATGAAAGCGGAGCCGACGGGTTCTCCGGAGATCACGACAGTCGGAACAACAGAATTACTGGTGTTGTGGTTGCGGCTTTGCGAGGAAGATGTTAGAGCTGAAGAAGCCATCCGTTCCCCTGTCGACGCTTTTTAAGTTCACATCTGATTTCTGAGATGGTTCAATTTCAAAAAAACAGAGACATCCGCCGTGCCAGAGAGGAGACTTCAGAGGATCGGAGGTTGAACTCGGACGATAATCTGTCTGCAGACGAGTTGTCGGAGAAGCAGGACTTCCAGGACTACAGCTGCACTCAGAGCTACAGCGTGTCCACACTGTGGAATCTAATTCTGAATTTACATTTGTGTTAGGATAAAACTTCAAACAATGAAAACAAGACTGCACATGAGAGAAACTTCTAATAAATTCTAGTTCCCACAGACATGTTAAAGCACCATTTCTTACAGATAATCGATAAATACCAAAGTCAAAGGCGCCCAGACAAACATCGGCTGTCCCGGCTGGAGAGATGCACAGACATGATGCACTGGGCTGTGAAATAAACCGAACACACCGTGCTGGTTCAACACGGACCAATCCAAACCTGGGTGATGTTGACTCAGCACGCTGGATGGTGCTAGCAACCCCATCAGTTTCTTTTTGCCAATTAGCCTTGGAGACCACATGCGGTAGCATCTACCTGTCAGTCAAAGAGGCTACGCCCCCAATAATGCAAACTTTACACAACTTAAACAGGTGAGTAAACAAACCGTTTGTGTGTCAGGCTGTAAACGTGTTTATTTCTGCTCCAACGTTTTAAGGGGACTGGCTCGCTGCCGGAGCCTCTGGTGGACATCAGGGGAACTGCAGTGTTTGGCACATGTGCAGTAGATGAAAGCAGCGACTGTGGAACATCAGGAAATGTCCTGTGAAACTAAAACTAGCAGCTGGAGGAGCCTAAAAATTAAAAAATGTAAATATGTGAAGGTCAGCAGCTTCAGGTCTGCAGCCAGCAGGGGGCAGAAGCCGCCCGCTGCGACCTCTCTGAGGACTGTTTGAGGTTTTGTGGGTGAATGTCCCATCGCAGCCCTATGTGGACTGCATTACCCACAATTCCCTGGAGGGTGAGATGAAACCGAAGCAGCAGTGTGACTGAGGGGTTAGTGGTCTGAATGCACACACAGCGCAGCGGGACGTGGCCGCCGCCGAGTGTGTGCGCTGTGATGTATGACAGCTGCTCTGCTGCTGCTTTCATGTGGTGAAGAGTTTTTATTACAGGCACTTCAGTGAGCGAGGAAGAGGAGGAGAAGATGAGCGGGGAGATTAGAGGAGGAGGAAGGCCTCCATTGGCTGGCCTTTTGAGGAGGTTTCCTCTGGTGGGCTTCGGGTTATTAACGCTGATCCTTCATGATCTCACCACCTTTTATTTAATCAGAGTAAATTTCATATCTACCTGCTGGGAAGCATCGACTTAATGAAAATGATTTTATTCCCCACAGTCGGCAGCACAAAGTCAGCGTCTGCTGCCTCAGAACTTCCTAAAGTCCTGGGAAATTGTTCTACCGGAGTCCTGAAACTTATTTCTCTGATCGTGTGTTAGTGTATCGAGTTTCTGCTCTTCTCTCGTGCTCTGCCATCTGCAGCACAACACAAACATGTTGCACTGCAGTGAAAAAAACCTGACCTGAAGCACATCGATGTAGTTGTTGAAGTCCAGCTCAGTCAGCCAGGCTGTCCCAGCGTCTTTTCACTTTGAACCTGTGAAAAACAAAAGCTGAGCAGACGTGAAGTCAGAGGTGTCCCATCAGCTTTAAGGCGGTGCCCACATCACTCATGCAGTAACCTGTGAAGAGATGGAGGGGAGCGCGTTCAACTTCCGCACAAGAGAAAACACGTTCATATTTATGTTGGAGGAAGTCTAGCTGCAGTAATATTCATGCTTCATCATTTTGGATTATACACAAGCTGAGCAGAGGTATGGACGTGAATGTAAGAGCCTGTCAGAGGTTAGACGTGTGCGGTTGTGAGCGTGCTGTCAGAGGTTTCTATCAGACTGAAACGTCGCTGTGTTCATGTTGTGTGTTTTTCTTTCAGGGCTTCAAAACCAAAGACGGGCACATCGTTGTGGCTGCGGGCAATGAAAAGCAGTTTGTCCGAGTCTGCCAGGTGAGTCCGTTTACCTGTACGGACACAGACATGCTACCACGGAAACAGCTGGCTTGAAGAATGTTTCTCCCACTCACTCTCTGCTGTCTGTGGAAATCTGCAGGTCATGGAGCTGACGGAGCTGACGGAGGAGCCCAAGTAC